>NW_027174120.1:0-136764 GCF_000499845.2 Phaseolus vulgaris | reverse complement strand
GGGAGCTACTGACCGAGCTCGACATCGCCGCTGCCAGCTTCATTCCCAACAGCTGGGCATTCGTGCGGGCGTTCCAAATCATGTGCGCACATCTGGGGCTGCCAGCGTCAGTGGACGTCTTCTCTTCCTTTTTGAAGCCAAACACCCAGGAGATCGCCTGTGGGTGAGTCTGAACGGGATTGCTGGGAGATCAATCCTCTCTATCTTTCAGCAATTCTACAAGGATTGGAAGGGCAAATTTGTCCAAGTGCGCCCAAACGACCAGGACGCCTCGCTGCTCGACGGCTTTCCCTTGTATTGGGTAAACAAGGGAAATAAAGAATCCAAGGGAAGCTTCAGGAGGCCAAGAAGTCCTGACAGCATGGGTGCTTTGGACAAGGACCTGTGCTTCTTCTGGAACAGCGTGGCAAACGCCAATATCACCTTCCTCACACTACGCTCATCTCCTTCGAGTTCTTCGAAGATCAACTCGAAGTTCGCATAGGTTAGAGCTCACCCCAGTGTCTAAGTCATTACACTTGACATTACTTCTGCTAACTGTTTCTGGGCGTCTTGTCTGTTGCGCACAAGACTTTGGTTTTATTTCTGCACCACTTATCTGCTTTGTTGCATACTGCCTTATGTGTTTATCTTTCTCTCTGAGCTAACCCATGTACCTTTGCATTATGCAGATCGTATGTTGGGCCAGGGAAAACTAGCTGAATTGAGGGCGCTCGTCCGAGCCCATGGGTTGGCGTCGGGTTCCCAGACCGTGCCAAATTCAGTGGTGGAGATCGCCGCTGCACAGGGCAGATCGCCCCCAAAGGCCCAGCTCCTTCCGAGGCCCAGCCCGCCAATCAACGCAAAAAGCTCATCCTCAGGAAGCCAAAGAGGAAAACCCCTCAGGTGGTCCAAGAGGATGACGAAGAAGACGATGAGGCGACTGAAGATCCTTATCACCAAGAGGAAGAGGGTGGCGCCTTCTTCACCATCTGCTCCGCCTCCTCCTCCAACATCAACACCACCTTCCACACCAGCTCCACCTCCAACACTGCTCCTCCTCCAGCTCCCACCTCGCCAGTCCAAGCACTTCCTCTGGCATCTACACTTCCTGTGGTTGAGGCCGCCGAACCCAACTTCATGGAGAACCCCCGAGCGCCTCCACGCCCTATGTATCAGCTGGAGGGGTCCTCCTTCAAATGCCTCAACCGCAGATGCTGCACCAGGCGGGGATGAAGGTGCTCACAACTCGCCTATCATCATCACCGAATCCCCGGCGTCGCCACCGCGCCAAGAAGCACCTATTCAACAACCAACTCAAGAAGGTGGCGGCGAGAACCAACAACAAACTTCCCTGGTGCCCCCACGAGCAAAACCTCTCACTTGAGGTAAAAGGGTGTGGGAACCCTTCTCAGCAAAACTCAAGATGATGGCGGAGGACTTTCCCCTCCATCATATCCAAAGCTATGGAGAGTTTCCAACAAGAAGCTCCAGGATGACATCTCCGTGCTCCAAGAGGAGAATCGCCTAATCAGGATCGAGGCGGAGAAGTTATCCTGCAATCTCATGCTCGCGGAGCTCGATCACTCCCGAGTGGAGGATGCTATGAGCACCGAGCTCCGGGAGGCACGCAAGGAGGCCACCGATCTACGCCATAAGGTGCAACTCTTAGCTCAAGAGAAGATCGAGCTGGAGAGCAAGCTGGTACCCTATCGCGTCAAAGTGGCTGACCTGGAGGCGTTGATCAAAGCAGACGCCGCCAAAGGTAAAAAACCTTGAGAAAAGGTCAGCAGATCGGGAGGTCTTTTTAGGCAAAGTGGAGAAGGAGAGAGACGACACCATGGCCAAGCTCGCTGAAGCCAAATGAAGAAAACGGGAGATCGCCGCAGAGCTGGCCCAGGTGCAGGCGGAATCCAAGAAGGTTACTGAAGACCTTCTTCAAGCTCGGGAAACAATTGAAGAACTCAAGAAACAAGCTGAAGAGCTGAAGCAGCAGAATGAGGGGCTAAAGAAACAGATTGAAGAACTTGAGCTGAGCTCCGCCCAGATTCGAGGCTGCTGGATTCGAGGCTGCCCGGGAACAATTCGCCTGCCTGTACCCCGACCTGGATCTCTCCATGGTGTCACTGAACAACGAGGTGGTGGACGGGAAGGTTGTCCCTTCTGAAGACTAGCCGCTCGCTGCTTCCTTCACCACTTACTCACCTGCCTCTCTCTTACCCAATTTGCTTGTAACAAATTTTTCCTTTTCTGCTCATGTATCTTGAACTGATTATACTTTATGATAAAGTCTTTGTGCTTCTCCTTACGACTTCTCTGTCTGCTTTATCTCTCCTTGTATAATTCACTTCAACGAAATTAACTTAGTAACTTCGTAAGCGCAATTATATACTACCCGCTACGAACCATCAGCTTTCGAACAAAAACACTCGAACAACTTGTAACCTTAAGGTAATGAACTTTAGCGTGAAATCGCTCTTCAAATAACGAACTTCAACTCAACTAATGGCTTAAGACACCGCTCATCTGATCTGCCTTATCAAAACGGGTCTTGACTTTCTCGCTATTGCTTGAATTTCTCCTGGTCGCCAAAGACTCTTGGCGATATCAGCTTCCTCCTGCTTCACAACTTGGCCATTGTTCCTTTATCCGGGGGTAGAGGCGCCTTTCGGATCCTTCTCTACCTTCCTGAGCTTCAGAACAAAAGACCGGGTGGCTAGGCGTCCTCTTCGAACCTGCCTTAGCCACCCTCCAAACTTCTTCCACCCTTTACACTATACCTGAACTCGCTCGAGACGAGAAGGATTTTATCTTGCCTGAACTCGCTCATCGGCGAGCAGGTCTTTAACTCGCCTGAACTCGCTCATCGGCGAGCAGGTCTTTAACTCGCCTGAACTCGCTCATCGGCGAGAAGGTCTTTAACTCGCCTGAACTCGCTCATCGGCGAGAAGGTCTTTATCTCGTGCCTCTACATTGCCCCAGGGGTTACATCTCCTCTCCCCCAGAAACACTGAGGACTTTTTGCTGGTGCCTCTACATTGCCCAGGGGTTACATCTTCTCTCCCCCAGAAACACTGAGGACTTTTTGCTGGTGCCTCTACATTGCCCCAGGGGTTACATCTTCTCTCCCCCAGAAACACTGAGGACTTTTTACTCTTCCTCGCCTGCACTCGCTCGACGGCGAGGAGGTCTTTATCTCGCCTCAGGACGCGTGAGGGCGTTGAGGTCTTTTAACTGGTGCCTCCGATCGCCGAAAGACGATGAGGACTTTAACTTTAACTGATGCCGCCAATCGCCGAAAGACGATGGGGACTTAGAAACTTTTTAGAAAGCATGCAATCTAAAAGACTTTAAACTCCGAAAACTCTTCTTTATTGGGCGGCCTCATTAAAAAACCCTCCTTAGGGAAAAAAGAGTGCCCCTCCAAACTGTTTTAACAGAAACATTGTAAAACTCTTCGTGTTTGTTTTTACTTACAAAGTTCTTAACTGTAATATAACTTGAGGTGCGTGGCGTTCCAAGTGCGAGGAATCGCCCCTCCTTCCAATGTCTCTAAGCGGTAGGCGCCGTTCCCGAGCGCCTCGGTTATCCTGAACGGTCCCGTCCACTTAGGCGACAGCTTATTCTCCATCTCGTACTGGTGGGCTTTCCTCATCACCAGGTCGCCCTCTCTGAACTGTCTTGGCATCACCTTCGAGTTATATCTTCGTTCAATCCTTCTCTTCACCGCCTCAGCTTTCAATCTCGCCTCCTCCCTGACCTCATCCAGCAAATCCAGATTCAGCCTTCTTTCCTCATTCGAGTCTTCCGCTACAAAGTTTTGGAATCTCGGCGAGCTCTCTGGGCACATGCACCACTTCAAAGGAGACAAAGGAACTCTTCAATTCCTGTACATACTCCAGGTAAGCCGCCATTTGTGGATCTTTGGCCTGGAACTCGCCTGTTACTTGCCCCGTGACTAGCAACGAGTCACTTTTTGCCATCAGCACCCTAGCTCCCATCTCCTTGGCCAGCAAGATTCCGGCGATCAGCGCCTCATATTCTGCTTGATTGTTGCTGGCCTTGAAGGCAAACCTCAAAGATTGTTCGATCAGCACGCCGTTGGGTCCCTCCAAGATGACTCCAACACCGCTACCTTGCTGGTTCGACGATCCGTCCACTGAAAGCACCCAACGGAAGTCGTCCCCTTCAACTCGTGTCGCTTCAGATGAGAGCTCGACCACGAAATCTGCGAAGATCTGCCCCTTGATCGGACGTCGGGGCTCATACTTAATATCAAACTCCGACAGCTCCACTGCGCACTTCCCCATCCTTCCCGCATCATCGGGCTTCTTCAAGAACTTCTGGATGGGCAGGTCGGTCATCACCAGTATCGTGAAGCTATGGAAATAGTGGCGTAACCTCCTCGCCGAAAAGACTACTGCCAGTGCAGCCTTCTCCAGGGCCTGATATCTCGTTTCGGGGCCCTGCAGCACCTTACTAACAAAATAAATGGGCTTTTGAGCCTGATCTTGGTCTTGGGCGAGCACCGCACTCACCGCCCTCTCAGTTACAGCAAAATACAACCTGAGAGGGGTTCCCACCAGCGGTTTGCACAAAACCGGCGGGCTCGCCAGATACTCCTTGAGCTTGACGAAGGCATCTTCACACTCCTTCGTCCAGGCAAACTTGTTATTCCGCCTTAAACACTGGAAATATGGATGGCCCTTTTCTCCGCTAGCCAACACGAAGCGAGACAGGGCGGCCATCCGACCTGTAAGCTGTTGTACTTCCTTCACAGTGGCCGGGCTCCTCATCGCCAAGATGGCGACACACTTGTCAGGGTTGGCTTCTATTCCTCTCTCAGTTAAGAGGAAACCCAAGAACTTTCCAGCCTCCACGCCAAAGATGCACTTCTCAGGATTCAGCTTCAACCTAAACTTGGCGATCGTAGTGAACAACTCCTCCAAGTCCGCAACGTGCTTGCTTTTCTCTGGCGAGGTCACGACCATGTCATCCACGTACGCTTGCACATTCCTTCCCAGCATTGGTGCAAGTACTCGATCCATCAACCTCTGGTACGTGGCCCCCGCGTTCTTCAGCCCAAACGGCATCACCTTGTAGCAGTAGCACAATCTCTCGGTCATGAAGGCAGTCTTCTCTTCATCCATGGGATGCATCTTGATCTGGTTATACCCCGAGAAGGCATCCAGGAAACTCAACAACTTACACCCTGCAGCACTGTCCACCAGGGCGTCTATGCTTGGCAAAGGATACGAATCCTTTGGGCAGGCCTTGTTTAGATCGGTGAAATCGATGCACATGCGCCATTTCCCGTTGCTCTTCTTCACCAGCACGACGTTTGCCAGCCACTCAGGGTACTGGACTTCCCTGATATGGCCTGCTGCGAGGAGCTTCTGGGTTTCGTCTCTAATCGCCCGCCTCCTCTCCTCGTTGAACTTTCTTCTCCTCTGCCGCACTGGTCTCACCAAGTTGTCCATCGCCAAATGATGGCACAAGAAGTCGGGATCGATCCCGGGCATGTCCGAAGCGGACCATGCAAACGCATCTAGATGCCACTCTATCACCTTGGCGATCTGGTCCTGGAGCTCGACCTCCAGAGATCTTCCCAGCTTGAAGATCTTTCCTCCGATCTCTCTCTCGAGCCACTGCTCGACAGGTTTTGGCCTGGTTTCTCTGGCGATCACCGCCCTGGCGATTCCCAGCTCCCTCGCTTCCTCAGGGCGATTCCTTGCCTCTTCTTCCTCTAAACCGGCGTTCCCCTCCCCCAGCTCAGCATCCACCATCACCACGTCACTTCCGGCGGTCTCTTCTATTATCGTCGGTCTGGGCTTCACACCAGGAGGCGGGGTGGTTGTCACATAACTCACCGACCTCTTGTTCTTCAGGCTATTCTCATAGCACTTCTTCGCTTCTTTCTGGTCGGACTTGATGGTGATCACCACCCCTTCCATAGACGGCAGCTTCACCTTCATGTGCCGGGTCGACGGTATAGCGCCTATTCTGTTAAGCGTGGGCCTTCCCTGCAGAATGTTGTATGCTAAAGGAGCGTTCACGACAAGGTACTTGATTTTCCCTGTTCTCGAACCCGCCTCATCTGTAAATGTAGTCCTCAACTCAATGTACCCCCTGACCTCCACCTGGTCACCAGCGAAACCATACAAACACCCTCCATAGGGCCTCAGCTGGTCAAGGGGTAGCTCCAACTGCGTGAAAGTCGGCCAGAACATCACGTCTGCCGAGCTTCCTTGGTCCACCAGAACCTTGTGGACCTTCCTTCCTGCTGTGACCAGCGAGATGACTATGGGGTCGTTGTCATGAGGCACAACGTCCCGAAGATCTTGCTTTGTGAACGTAATGTCCACATCCGGCGAGTGGTCTTCAAACATATCCACCGTCATCACAGACCTCGCATACCTCTTTCTCTGTGACGCGGTGCATCCACCACCCGAGAAACCTCCTGCAATGGTGTGGATTTCCCCGTGGGTAGGCATCTCATGCTGCTGAGCCTCCCCGCCTGCTGGTTGGGAGCTCGACGCGCCCCCCGTCCTTCTATCCAGCAAATAGTCGTTTAGGAACCCGCTCTTGACCAGATCGTCGAGCTGGTATCCTAAAGCCAAACACGAATCCACGGTGTGGCCAAAGCCCTGGTGGAACTCACACCAGGCGTCTGGCTTTGGTCCCAGCACCTTGTCACCCACCTTCTCGGGCGCTTTCAACCTAGCTGATATATTGGGAATGGCGATCAGGTCCGCCAATCCCATGACAAACTTGTGCTTTGGCGGGCGATTGTACTCCCGGCGTGCTGGTTGAGGGCGCCCTGGGCCCCTGCCCTTGTTCTTCCTTGGATCATAAGGATGGCGAGTCCTCTGATCCCTCCTGGCCGCCGCTTTCTCCAGCACCCTCTGTGGCTGGATCCTAGTCTGGGCCACCGCAAGTCGCTTGACCTCAGCAAACGTGGCAGGGTGAGCCCTAATCAATGCCTCGCAGAATGGTCCCGGCAGCACGCCCTTCTTGAATGCGTAGACCAGCATCTCTTCATCTTTGGCTGGCGAGCGGACCATCTGCGCCCCAAAACGATTCAGGTAGTCCATGAGGGACTCTCCCTGATACTACCTTATGTCAAACAGATCATAAGACACCCTAGGCGGTGCCTTGTTCACGATGTACTGCTCGACGAAGATCTTTGAAAACTGTTGGAAGTTGGTTATGTGACCTGTAGGCAGGCTCACAAACCATTCCAGCGCCGTTCCCTGGAGTGTGCTCACAAACATCTTGCAGTACACGGCGTCTGACCCTCCTGACAGCATCATCTGCATATGGAACGTGGTGATATGTGTCTCAGGATCCTCCACGCCGGTAAAAACAGCCTTCACAGGTACCACACTTGCAGGGATGGGCGTGTCGGTAATCGCCTGAGCGAAAGGCATAGGAAAAACACGAGGTGGCGTTGACGGCGCGACCTCTTCAGTGATTGGACGCCCTCGCTGCTCCTGAAGAGCTTGACGCAGTTCTTCAGTCACTTTGCTAAGCTCATCATTCCTGGCCCGAGAGGCGACCAGGTCCTCATGCATTCTCGCCTGCTCTATACGCGAGGCTTCCACATTCGCCTGCAACGAACGCATGATTTCCACCATCTGCGCCATAGTCATGGCGCCTTCAGCAGCAACGGGCGCTACTGGACTTGAACGGTTGCTTCTCATTTTTCTCATGAAAACTTGACGAATCACAGAGAGCAATGAACAACACCTTCTTCAGTGATGATCGATTCAGCGATCAATCGGTCAGAACTTCGCGAAACTTCGAAAGAAACCTCAAGAACACAACGAACTTCCACAGAAACCCGCGACTCTACCGAAAACCAACGCTTCTTCCACGAAAAACCAAACGAGCCAAAGAACTCAGATCTTACCGATCAAAACTCGCGCAATCAGCAGAAAACTTCACCTCACCGAACAAAAACCCAAACGAACGGTGGAAAACGCGAAATTACCGAACAGAACATAGAAGAACAGCGAACAATGGTTGCACCAGCACACAACCACGCAGAAACTGCAAAAACCTCCAAGAACTCACGCTGTGGATGGGAACAGGTTTTACACGGCCCCACGGTGGGCGCCTGATGATCCTGCCTGTTGACCAAAACGCTGGAGCTTTGCCTCGTCAAACTTGGATCGACGTATGCGCCGCGTCAACCTCCGTCCTTCACCGCGATCCACCTCAAGAACCTGCAAAAGAACAGAACGGCGCCGCTGCAGCCGATCACGCTCCGACGCCCAAGTCAGCGACTGAACCACCAATTACTAAGAGTAACACTCAAGAACTCTAAGGAACCGTGAACCAATTCTCTCTCAGTATACTCAAGAACTCGCAAGTGTAAAGAAGACAATCTGAACGTGCGTACCTCAGAAGTTCGTTGGAAACTCTTATATACCTGGACATTTTCTCTCTCCTGGCAGTTACACATCTGGACACGTGGCTCGCATCCAGCTGTACACGTGCCATCATCTGGAGCATCCTTGACTTGGGCGCTACTTCTGACTCTCCTTTGGCTAAGTTACTTATGCATGATACTACTCAGTGCATAGTTGTCTTGGAGCGCGATCTCTTCTGGATTGGCGAGTTAGGGTGCCTTCGTACACACCTTCCCTGTGGTCTCGCCGGCTGCCTTCATGATCTGCACCACCTGTTTCACCGTGTATGCTCAAGCAAGCTGTCCCCCGACCTCATCCTCTGGCCAGCTAGGAAATGTCTATCTGCCTTCATCTCCGGCGATGTCCTTGTTTCGGCGATCTCTAATCACTTGGTCGCCTGGGTTTACATCTGGCGACTTCATCTTTAACCCGGTGACCGCCGGTTCTGGTGTGCTGGAGATCGGAGCACGCCAACTTAATAACTGGCGACTACACGAGCCCCCCGACTTCCTTCCCTTCTGCCAGCCAGGCGTCCCATCAACACGCCTATACAATAGCTTGATGCCACGTCATCACTTCCGACTACCAGGGCGGTACAAGGTACTATAATGGCTCCCAAGCGTTTCAACATCTTAAATGCGCTACGTTTTCTAATTAGATACGCTGATTGAGTGCGTTACATTTGTAATTAAAGGCGCTTTAAGGTGCTTTAAATGCTTGGGTAGTTTAAATAGCGCTGGGAATGTTGGAAACAGGGTTGGAACTTTTGGCAAATTTACGAGAACTCTCTAGTTGCTTGCTCGAACTTTGAGGTTACGGACAAGGGACTGGGAAAATATCTTTGCCTGAGGGAGAAAAACACACACAATACACAGTTCTTTTTACCACCTTCAGAGTGCCATACGCGGTGCTCAGAGACGGAGGTGAACAATTTTGGTGTTTCTTGCTGGCTGACTTGAGCGTCGGAGTGCAAACGGCCTCTTTATCCTCTTTTTGCAGGAATCCACAGGTAACCAGTGGGAAGGAGTCCCTAGCTGACGGTTGAGGTCGTGCACGAAGACGTCCCGGTCAACCGGACGGAACAGGAATACTAAAAGCCCGGTAAACTGACCATTAATGCAATAATAACGGTAAATAATTTAAGGGTAATAAAATCTGAATTAATAACCAACATCCTCCCTTAATTCTGATTTGGAACAACCTTCATGCCCAACATATCTCTGAACTTGATGAAAGCATTGATCTTCAACGGCTTAGTGAAATCTGCAATCTGATCTTCTGATCTACAGTATTCCAATTTGATCATGTTCTTCCCAACTTGGTCTCGCAGGAATTGATATCGAATATCAATGTGTTTACTTCTTTGATGAAAAACCAGATTCTTTGCAAGATTAATTGCAGAGACATTTTCAACATAAATCTTGATTGGAACATCTAGATTAAAACCAATTTCAGTCATGATATTGCTGAGCCAAACTGATTGACAAACACTTGCTGCGGCTACTACATACTCACTGTTTCACGTCCATTTGGTGAATTTTCCATTGCCTTTGTCCAGCTAAAGCAATGATTAATCTCACTGTTTCCATTCGAGCTACGGGAGAAAATATTTCTTCGTAATCATAGCCTTCTCTTTGCTCGAATCCCTTTGCCACCAACCTTGCCTTGTATGTATCAATCTCACCATTTGCTTTCACTTTAATCTTGTACACCCACTTCACATCAATTACTTTGTATCCTTTTGGAAGATCAGTGAGATGCCATGCATTGTTTTTCTCAATCGCCATCAATTCTTCATTCATAGCCTCTTTCCATTTGGGGTGTTGAATGGCATCTGCTAGTCTCACGGGTTCTGAATATGCAAGAAAAGCAAACTGAACCATATCTCCATTATCATCAACTTCATCATCAAGATTTACTTTGCAATCTTGAAGGTGTACATATTGTTGTTGTTGCCTTCTTGGTCGCTCCATCATAGTTGCAATTGGAGATGCAACTTCAGGTTGAATTACAACTTCAGGTTGAACTATAGGTGCTTCAAGAGTGACTCCATCTTTCTCATCATCGTTCAAAACATAAATATATCATTTTTTCGAATCCATTTTAGTTGTTGCATTCCATTGCCATTCCTCGTCTTCGACAAATGTAACATCACGACTGATAATCACCTTCTTTGTCATTTGATTGTACAATTTGTATCCCTCATGCTTATATCTAATGAAAATGGTCTTTTCTGTTAGAATGTATGACTTTAAACTAGAGGGGGGGGTGAACGGTTTAAAGAGGATTTTCGCAAACTTTTAAGCCTAAGATGAAATTACTTCGAGAATAACTTGATTAAGAAATCAGTTTGCCAAAACACAAGGCAAATAAGCACAACACCAGAAAAACAATCGGTTGTTTTGCAAAAACAATCGGTTGTTTATACCAGTTTACAAATATAAAACTGATATTAAAGAGTTAAAGGATAGAGAAAATGCACACAAAGGTTTATACTGCTTCACTCTAAACCCAGAGCTACATCCAGTCTTCCCAGAAACCACTGGGAAATCCACTAAGCAATCAACCCTATATTACTTACAACTCAACCAAAGAAGTGACCTTGATCCCCTCAAGACACACACTTCCTTTGGTCCAGCACAACACCTCTAAGAATGCTGATCTTGATCCCCTCAAGAACACACAACACTTCTCAGCTTTACACACAGAGTTTCTTTCAAAAGTACAAAGGATTACACTTGTTACAGAGAAAAATCTGAAATCAATACAAGATGAAAATCCTATCTCACACTCTTTGATCAATGCAATCTCTAAGCAATTCTCAACTTTTCAAAATCTCAAATCAGTGAAAAACTCAAATATGTTTTTCTATAGTTAAAACAAAGTTGTTTGTTGCATAATCTTAACAAACTATTAATTGCATTTAAAGATTGGTCAAAGCATTAAAAAGTAAAGCGTAAACAGTTAGAAAATCATTTAATGCTCATTCAAAGCACAAAACAGTTTTCTATTATGGTCCCAAAACAAAGAATCGGTTGTTTCCACAAATCAATCGGTTGTTTTGGTTTGACAGCAAGTCAACCATTAAAAACAGTTTTAAACCTTTCTAAAAACAATCGGTTGTTTCGACAAAACAACAGGTTGTTTTTCACTTAGTTTGAAAAACACTTTTTAATTAAAAGGTTTGTCTCGCTTATGCTTTGGATTCAATCAAGAGTGGATATATACAATTTATCTACCCCAGATCCTATCTAAAGACAACTCAGCAACAACAAGCACATCCAGCCTTTCATCAACCTTCAAAGGGTTTGGATTATTCAAAGCTTGAACACACTTGGTTCAACAATCTCCCCCTATTTGGTGAAGACAAATCCCTGGTTGCTTGTGTTTGATTTGATTGAATCTGAAGCAGTTCTTGCAAAAATAGCATATATACAATCCAATGATTCTTACAGCAGCATGTTAGATTTTCACACATCGAAAGCATATTTTCAGATAAACAATCGGTTGTTTCTATCAACAGCAGCAGAAACTGTTTTAATATCAGAGATTTCAGTAGATTTAAACAGTTTCAGAGAAAGATACACAAGAACCAAATAATTCTCCCCCTATTTGTCTTCACAAATAGACTCTAAGATGTATTAAAATAGATTTAGGAGAGATTATTAAGATCAAAGATACCTAACTCATTTCTTAGAAAGAAGAACCTCTCTTTTTTGGTAATGGTTTAGTGAAGATATCAGCTAACTGCAGTTTTGTCTCTACAAACTTCACTTCACAGTCCCCATTGCTTACATGATCCCTGATGAAATGATGGCGTATCTCAATATGCTTGGTCCTTGAGTGCTGAATCTGATTTTTGGTAAGATTGATGGAACTTGTGTTGTCACACATTAAAGGGGCCTTGCTGATTTGCAATCCAAAGTCTGCAAGTTATTGTTTGAGCCACATAATCTGTGCACAACAGCTTCCAGCAGCTATGTACTCAGCCTCAACAGTAGAGAGAGTTACACATGCTTGCTTCTTGTTATGCCATGAGATAAGGCTTGAACCAAGAAGGTGGCAAGTGCCACTTGTGCTCTTTCTATCTAGCTTGCATCCTGCAAAGTCAGAATCTGAATAACCAATTAAATGAATGGGAGAGTGAGAAGGACACCATAACCCAAGAGTTAATGTTCCTTTGAGATATTTCAGAATTCTTTTTGCAGCTTTGAAGTGTGACTCTTTAGGATTTGCTTGATATCTTGCACAAAGACACACCGCAAACACAATGTCCGATCTACTTGCTGTTAGATATAGCAAAGAGTCAATCAACCCTCTGTATTTGGTTTGATCTACTCCTTTTCCAGCAGTATCTGCATCCATGTAGCAACTTGATGGCATAAGAGTGCTTGCTTCTTTGCAAATCTCCATTTCAAATTTCTTGAGTATCTCTTTGCAATACTTTGATTGGCATAGAAAGATCCCATCCTTTGTTTGCTTAACCTGCAATCCAAGAAAGAAAGACAATTCTCCCATCATAGACATTTCAAACTCACCTTTCATAGCAGCCACAAATTCTTCACACAAACTATCTTGTGTAACACCAAAGATGATGTCATCAAGATAGATTTGCACAAGGATAATTTCAGAATTTGACTTTTTGATGAAGGGAGTCTTGTCAATCATTCCCCTTTCATAGCCATGAGATAGCAGAAAGTTGCTAAGCCTCTCATACCATTGCCTTGGAGCTTGCTTCAACCCATACAATGCCTTTTTCAACTTGAAGACATGATTGGGATGTTGATGATCTTCAAAACCCGGTGGTTGATCCACATACACTTCCTCATGGATGTAGCCATTCAAGAAAGTACTCTTGACATCCATTTGGAAGAGTTTAAAACCACTCATACATGCAAAAGCCAACAACAACCTCACATCCTCCAATCTTGCAACAGGAGCAAAGGTTTCACCATAATTAATGCCCTCATCTTGATTGTAGCCTTTGACAACTAGCCTTGCTTTGTTCCTTGTGATCACACCATCTTCATCTAACTTGTTTCTGAACACCCACTTCGAACCTATGATGTTCATCTCAGCTGTTTTAGGGACAAGAAACCATACCTCATTCCTTGCAAACTGATTCAACTCTTCATGCATAACTTCAACCCACTTTTCATCCTTGAGAGCTTCATCAATTGACTTAGGTTCAATTTGAGAGACAAAAGTTGTGTGCCTGCAGAAGTTTGAGATGGAGCTACGTGTAGAGACACCTTCCTTTATCTTCCCTATGATGTTTTCCTCTAACAGATCTCTAGGAATCCTCCATTCTTTGGGCAACTCACTCTGTTGCAGAATTTCAATCGGTTGTTTCTACGAATCAGCCAGTTGTTTTTCTGCACAGATGTCCAACTTCTCCAAACTGATGTTCTGCTCATCCTCTTCAACACTGGTCTTTGGGATTTGGATGCTTTTGCGATATACCTCATCAAAGACAACTTGAACAGACTCTTCTACAGTCATTAGCCTCTTGTTGTAGATTCTGTATGCATGACTCGTGAGAGAATAGCCTATGAAGATGCCAAGATCAACTTTTTCATCAAACTTCCTTAGGTTTTCCTTTCCATTGTTAAGAACAAAACAGCTGCAACCGAAAACTCTGAGATGATTGATGTTAGGCTTCCTTCCATTAAAGAGTTCATAAGGAGTCTTCTTCAGAATTGGCCTAATTAGCACTCTATTCATCACATAACAAGAAGTGCTAACTGCATCAGCCCAAAAATACTTAGGAAGAGAAGATTCACTAAGCATTGTTCTAGCTAGCTCTTCAAGGGACCTGTTCTTCCTTTCTACCAGTTGTTTCGATGGTCCAATCGGTTGTTTTTCTAGCATTTTCGAAAATGACTTTAAAAATCTATCTTGCTTGTTTTGTGGGTTAAAACCCAATCCAGCTTTTCCAAAAACACAGTTTTGAGATGCCAAGACATTCTCAAAGTTGGGTTGACCTTTAGAAAGCTTATCCACAATTTTAAGAAGATAGTGGACCTTCTTTTCAAGATTTTCGCAATTTTCACAAACAAGAGTATCACACTTGCAAAAGGAGTTTTTGTAAACAATTTCAAGGTTTTCAAAATCTGTTTTTGAATTTTCCAATTCCTCTTCCAATGTTTTGACTATGTTTTCAAGCCAGCTATTCATTCCCTTTAACCGGTTGTTCAAGAGGGCCAATCGGTTGGCTTCTTCATGTGTTTCTTGAAAGGCTTGAAGCAATTGACTATAATTTTCAGAATTTGAGGAGTTTGATGAACTTACACTACTTGAGTCATCTTCCTTTCTGCCATGAAGCAGAGGTTTAGGCTTTTCTTGTTTTGCCTTCTTTTCCTTCTTGCTTGACTTCTTGACCTTGCTTCCTTTGATTCATTGATGTTTCCACGAGTAGCCTTGAGTGTGTCCCACATCTCTTTAGCAGTTCTGCATTTTGATATCCTGAAAAACTCATTAGTATCTAGTGTTGGGTCTATTAATGTCTAAGTTCAAGAGGGGAGGGGTGAATTGAACATATAAAATTTTCGCAAGCACAAACTATTTTCAGTATATCAGAGGTAAAAGAACAAATTTGATTTTAGAATGAACAGATTGATTCTTCAAAACAGTCTAACACAAACAGAACTGCACCAGATTGAGATTAAGATCAGATAGCGAAAGATAGCTAAATCAGATTGCTTCACTTTTAACAATTTTGAAGAACACACACTATACCAAAAGAACAATCAAATTTATTCAATACAAAGCTTTAAAGACAATGAATCTTTTACATGAATTTTATGAAGAAACCTGTTGGTTCTTAATTCAATTACAAACTTATATTCAACAACTTTGTTTATGATTAGAGAACTTTTCCAGATTAAGAAGAACTGTTTTTCTTAAGCCCAGAATTAACAGATTTGATTTCAAATGAAAAGATTTCGTTCTTGACAGAAATAAGCAAAAACAGAAACAAGTGCAGGGATGAGAAGAGAAACACAAGAGAGTTTTTATACTGGTTCACTCATCAAGAGCTACATCCAGTTCACCTTACTCCAAGGTGGAATCCACTAAAACAGATACACACAATTACAGCATATACAACAGCTCTTGAACCCTTCAAGAACTTCAAAAACACTGCTGAAAAACACTATTCCAGCATACCTTGCACTCCAAGAAACCCTATCTAGAGTGACTAACACTTATACCTATTACAAGAATGAGTAAGGGAAGATTACACCTGAAATTGTGTTGCAAGAACATAAACCAGTTGTTCTATTTGCTTCAAGACAGTACCAACACCTTCATCCAGCACAAGGTTCTTCAAGAACAAGCCCAGATGTATATTTCTTTTGAAAAACCTTTACAAAACCTTTTTAATTCACTTCCTCACACAAGAAATGTTGTTTCTCTGTCAAAACTGTGATTGTTCAGTATCCCTTCACGTGAGAAGGGCATTTTATTTTATAGAGAACAATTTCTAACCACTTTTCAAAAAACAGTTTCAGAGCAGTTTAAAAAACAACAGATTGATTATGAAAACAACAGGTTAAATGTTAACAAAACTGCCAGCTCAGCTTAACTGAAATAACAGACTAAGCTGTACCTTTGGCGCCGTAACTGAATTTTGAAAAGCCTTTCAACAGAGCAAAAATAAACCTATTGTTTCTCAAGAAAACAGATTTATTTTTGTACTGAATCAAACCTTTTAGGAAAACTTTAAAAAGCTTTTCCAAAACCATTTAACCACATCATGAGCTTGATCTTACTACCTTGATTTGGCATCTAGGATGGGTCATGCAGCAAAAGGCAACCTTGAATACACTCAAACTTAAAGTACAAGATCATCTAAGACACATTGCAACCTTCAAAGCAAACTACCTAAAAATTACATCAAACACACCAATGTAAGGTAGAGATGAGTTTTATCCATCTCCAACAGTCTCCCCCTGTTTGATGGAGACAAAAACCCCTTTGCTTTGCATACTTGATGATCAAAACTGCACTGTACTAGCTTCCAAGCAAACTGCACAACAACATTTAGAGATAAAACCAAAATATAACAGTATATGAGTTTTGTGCTACCTCCCTACAGCTTGAGCCAAATCATCAACTTATGTGAGCACTCTTTCATTTGTCCTTCTCCCCCTTTGGGTTCATCAAACAGAGTAGAACATTGAATAAAAGAAGCACACCACATATATGCATAACAGTTAAACTAAAGCCAATTTATAGGTCCATTACAAACCAAAACAGAATAAAACCAGAAAAAAAAACAGAAAGCCCAATTGTTCAACAAGACATAAAGGATAAACACTTTGGAAAAATCACTTGTTATAGTGGTAGAGTTCGGCTAGCTACTCCTGAACTCCTTCAATTTGGTCATCCAAGTGTTGAAACCTGGCTTGGGTCATCTCATAATATCCTTTTGGTCGTATGTGAGTGTATCCAGCCTGCTTAGAACTTGCCTTTCGAACATGGATAGAGGTTCACCTCTATGCACAAGTTCCTGATATGCAACCAATGCATTTTGGCTTGTAGCAACAACATCCTCATTTGCGAAAGAGTGAACTGGTGACTCATCCATGTGCTGCACACCATCAACATTTTCTTCTTCTTCATTTCCTGGATTAGCTGCTTCATTCTCAGCTCTATTTGCATCATTCCTTCGAAAGATCCAACTGTCTTCCTCCTTTTGGAACCCCATTTTCAAGAGAGTTGAGTTGTCTATTTCAGTAGCTGCCTTAATGGTGTCATTTCTCTCATTTGCAGTATCAACTTCAAAATAGTCAATTAGTTTTGATACAAAAAATTGCATATGGAAAACGATAATCGGGAAGCCTTGTGGATTTGAGCATATGCTCTACCATTGTACTTACCCAATTTACCTTGAGTTGATTCATTATACAGTATAGCATAATCAAATCCTCTTCATGAAGAGTAGCATGATTACTTCCTCTAGGAGTAAGCTTCCAAGCAATTATGTAGGCTAGGAGTCTTGGAATTAAGGTCAGATTACCAGCATGAAATCTAGCTACAGGTTCAGTAGGATTTCTAACACAACTCCTATAAAACTGCATCTTGTTGAATCCTTGAATTACAGCAGTATTCCCTTTGCTAACCTTCATTCCTGAATACTTGATTCCTCCCACATTGCTCCATATTTCCCTTGTAATTTTCAGCTTCACTCCTTTCACATGGGAAACAAGGTTCTTGCCATCTTGAATGAGGTTGCTGTAGAACACCTTCACTAGGTCTGGATAGACATTTCCAGTCATTTCCAAGAAGCTTTTCAGTTTTTGATGCATGAGCAGAGTTTTTGCTTCAGTCAGATTTTCTTCCCGCAACCATGATAATTCCAGCACCTTGGGCACATTGACTTGCTTTCTGCTTGTCTCATGTATGAACCTTGTCATAGCTTCAGAATCTCCAGCAAACCAGTTTTCCAGAATGCCTTGGCCGCTGTTAGGTTGCTCTTTGAGTTTCTTCTTTCTATGTGATGAGGATGCCATGCTTGATTTGTTGTTACCTGCACCTATTCATAAAAGAAAAATCCAGTTAGAAGGAGGATTAGTAACAGTTCACATGATCATTTGAAGATAGAAATTAAACACATTAATTTGTTTGAACCTGGACAACTCGTAGTAGAAATGAGAAGGTGTGAAAAACAATTGATTAGTGCCATATTTATATAGAGCTTAAATCAGATTTCAAAAATCACAAGTTTTAAGTGAAATCAATTCAATCAGATTTTCTACAGATTTTATTCTTGTGTGATACAGCAGGTGCAGATGTTGATTGACGCAAGAATATATTGGAACCAGATTTCTGTTTAGCAAATCAAATTGTTGCACCTACAAGATACCCAATCAGTTAGAATATCCACATATAACTGTCATAGACCTCCTGGTTAATAACCGTAAAAGCAGTCAAAGATCAGGGAGAGAGAGAGAAAAGTAAATATTTCTCTTTCCTAGTCACAGCTTTGATTCTGAAACAGAGAGAACACGTTAAAATATAAAATAACAGATTAAATTTTTTACTGCAGAGGACAATTTAAGCTAATGATACCCAATTCATTTAGAAGAAAATAAAACCTATCTTTAGCAAGAGGTTTAGTAAAACGACCAGCCAATTGAAATTCAGTGCCAATGAATTTGATATCACAAGTTCCATTAACAATATGTTCTCTTAGAAAGTGATGTCTAATTTCAATATGTTTAGTTCTTGAATGCATGACAGGATTCTTAGACAGATTTATAGCACTAGTGTTATCACAGTTTATAGGTATCTTGTTTAATAGAATCCCAAAGTCAATTAGCTGCTGCCTTAGCCATATGTTTGAGCACAACAACTTCCAACAGCTATGTATTCTGCCTCTATTGTAGAGAGAGCAACACAAGCCTGTTTCTTGCATGTGACAAGTCCCACTTGTGCTTTTCCTATCTACCTTGCAACCTGCAAAGTCTGAATATGAGAAACCAGTTAAGTTCAAAGATAAATTGTTAGGATACCATAATCCAACATTCTTAGACCCTTGCAAGTATTTCAGAATTCTCTTTGCTGCATTGTAGTGTGATTCCTTTGGATCAGATTGATATCTAGCACATAAGCACACATCAAACATAATGTCAGGCCTGCTAGCAGTTAAGTATAACAAAGAACCAATTAAACCCCTGTATTTAGATTGATCCACTGATTTTCCTGCACAATCTTGTTCCAGCTGGCAGCTTGTTGAAATAAGAGTGTTGATTGCCTTGCATTGATCCATATCAAACCTCTTAAGCAGCTCCTTGCAGTACTTTTCTTGACTTATGAAAATTCCATCCTTGAGTTGTTTCACTTGTAGTCCAAGGAAGAAATTCATTTCCCCTAACATTGACATCTCAAACTCACTCTTCATTGTTTTCACAAAGTCTTCACACATTTCTTCATTTGTGGATCCAAAGATAATATCATCCACATAGACTTGCACAAGTATAATGTCTTCTCTTTTCTTCTTTATGAACAAAGTTTTATCAGAATTACCACGGTTATATCCTTGAGAGAGCAGAAACTCACTTAGCCTCTTATACCATTGCCTAGGTGCCTGCTTCAATCCATATAAAGCCTTCTTGAGCATGTACACATGCTCTGGATTTTTATGATCTTCAAACCCTGGAGGCTGAGATACAAACACCTCTTCATTAATGTAACCATTTAAGAATGCACTCTTGACATCCATTTGAAATAGCTTGAAACCTTGTATGCTGGAAAATGCTAGGAGTAATCTGACAGCTTCAAAACGTGCTACTGGTGCATAGGTTTCACCAAAATCAATTCCCTCTTCTTGGTTATAACCTTTGGCAACCAGCCTTGCTTTATTTCTAGTGATAGCCCCATGTTCATCCATCTTGTTCCTGTACACCCATTTGGTTGCTATGATATTCATCTCAAGTCTTCTTGGAACCAAAGTCCACACTTCATTGTATTCAAACTGGTTAAGCTCTTCCTGCATTGTTGTTATCCAATTGCTGTCTTGTAGTGCTTCTTCCAGACTTTGAGGCTCAATCTGTGAAACAAAGGCCACTGTTCTGCAGAAATTATTAAGTGAATTCCTTGTTGAGACTCCTTTCTCAATTTTACCAATTACATTGTCTAGTGTGAGATCCCTGGGTGTCTTCCATTCTTTAGGCAATCCTGCATTCACAATAGATTCTTTGACAGCATTTGGATTAGTTGCATCAAACTCACTAGATTGATTCTTTTGCAAAATGGTTCTTATATCATCCATACCAGGTTCATCCAGAACAAATTTAGGCACAGAACAATCTGTTTCATCAAATACAACATGTATAGATTCTTCTACTACAAGCAATCTTTTGTTATACACTCTATAAGCATGTCCATTTATAGCATATCCAATATGTATTCCTTCATCTGATTTAGGATCAAATTTCCCCAGATTGTCTTTACCATTATTTAGAACAAAGCATTTGCAGCCAAAAACCTTAAGATGACTAATGCTAGGCTTCCTACCTTTATACAATTCATAGGGAGTTTTCTTAAGAATTGGTCTAATCAAGGTTCTGTTAAGCACATAAGAAGCAGTGTATACTGCATTTGCCCAAAAATATTTAGGTAAACTAGATTCATTTAACATGGTCCTAGCTAACTCCTCTAATGACCTATTCCTCCTTTCAACTACACCATTTTGTTGGGGTGTCCTAGGAGCAGAATAACTATGTGTGATCCCATGTTTTTCACAATATCTATCAAAATTTGCATTTTGAAACTCTCCCCCCGAATCTGTTTTATTCTATTTTATATGCATCATTTTTAGAAGCAAGAAACAAAGTCCATGTATATCTTGAAAAGTCATCAACAATCACCAAAGCATAGTAATTTCCAGCTAAGCTAGCTGTACCGTCCCGTATCAGGGCGTTCACTAAGTCAAAGTCAACGACTGGAAAGTCAAAGTCAACTCAAGGTGTCGCCCAGGTGTAGAGCCGCCAGGAGGAAGCGTCGCCAAGATAGGACAAGGCGTCGCCAAGGCAAGGCGTCGCCAAGGCAAGGCGTCGCCAAGGCAAGGCGTCGCCTGGGTGGAGGCGTCGCCTAGCCAGGGCGTGGCCAGATCAAACAGTGTAAAAGTAAGGCAAATCACAGTATGGTTCCCCGATACCCATGGGTAGGAAAGACCATGGAGGGAGCGACGCCGTGGGAAAGCCTCAGGACCCGATATCTCGGGAAAGTGATAAAGAGAAGGAAAAGGTGGCTTCAAGGCCATAGTGATAGTACCAGTGAAGGGCAGCCTGACTCGTGAAGTACCCCTGCCGCCCCAGAGACGCCTTCGGGACAGATACGACCCAAGAGGAAGGTCACGCCCAGGATAACCGAGTGCAGGGTGCGAGAGGAAGGCAGATACGCTCTCAGAGTAAGTGGCTAGATACTTGGGGGCATGAGTTGGCACCCAAAAAGCCACCCCTAGCGCAGTAGCACTCCCAAGCAGGAGGACTCACGTAGAAACGTCCCCAGATGGGTAGAAACGCCCCCAGATGGGGTCATGGCGTCGTGAGGCCCTCCACGTGTACGACAGCCATGCCAGAATAGAAACACCCTCTAGTCAGGTGCCAGGTAATTAAAGATATTCAATACAGTTTCCCTTTCGAGCATTCTGGTACTATTAGGGCTCCCGAGAGTTTCAACATCTTAAATGCGCTACGTTTCGTAATTAAGCGCTTTAATGAGTGCGTTACGTTAGAGATTAAAAGCGCTTTAAGGCGCTTTAAATGCTGGGGCTTAAATGCGTACAAGTGACTGGAGAATATTTTTGCCCAAAGGAGACAACACACACACATATACACAGTTATTTCTTTTACCACCTTCAGAGTGCCACACGCGGTGCTCAGATACGTGGGTGGACAGTTTTTTTGTGTTTCTTGCTGGCTGACTTGAGCGTCGGAGTGCAAACGGCCGCTAGGGCGCCTCTTTGTCCTCTTGTTTGCAGGAATTCACAGGCAATCAGTGGGAAGGAGTCCTTAGCTGACGGTTGAGGTCGCGCACGAAGACGTCCCAGTCAATCGGACGGAACATTTGGCGCCCACCGTGGGGCCGATATAAAACATCAGTCCCATCACAAGTTCGAGAAGGTTTATCAAGTTACAGTAACGGTGAAGGAGTTTGGAGTGACAATGGCCCCCACCAGACGAAGAGCAGCGCGCGCAGCCCCAGCAGACCTATCCATGCAGCAGGTCCTGGAAATAATGAGGGGGCTGCAGCAGGACATGGCGGATTCGAAAATGGAGCAGGAGCGCATGCAGGCAGACCTTGACGCCTCGCATGAGCGGAACGAAGAGCTCCACCGTGTGAATGAGGAGTTGCGTCAGGGCCTGAGAAACGATAGGAGGCGGCCTGGGCATGACGAGACGGAGAACCAGTCCCCACCAAGGGAGTTTTCCACTCCTTTCTCACAGGAGATCCTGGACGCAGCGATCCCGAACACGTTCGCGGGACCCAAGGTGATCGTCACCGGGATGGAGGACCCAGAGACGCACCTGGCTGCATTTCACACGCAGATGGTCCTGATAGGCGGTTCTGATGCCGCCAAGTGCAAGCTCTTCATGAGCACCCTGACCGGGATGGCTATGGACTGGTTCATTAGCCTCCCCGAGGGCCATATCACGTATTTCCGCCAATTGTCGCGGTTATTCAGAGAACAGTACTTGGCCAACAAGGCCCCGCCGCCGGTCTCTTACGACCTGTTTGACGTGAAGCAGTATCAGGGGGAGACCCTGAAGGAGTATATCAATCGCTTCGGGGCCCAGGTCGTGAAGGTTGGTACAACAGAGGAGCCTATGATCGTGTACGCATTTTTGAAAGGCGTATGCCCCGGCCCCTTTGGAGAATCTATTATCCGCAATCGCCCTAGGACTTTCGCTGAATTACGGCGTAGGGCGGTAGAGCATATTGCTTCGGAAGGGGAGGTATGTGTGAAGCGCACCAGCGCCGTGCCCTCACGCCCGAGGGGACCGGCGCGAGTTCAACCCGTCAGAGTCAATGAGACCACGATGGGGAGAAAGAAGCCAGAGGCGAGACGCCCCTACTAAGCCAAAAAGCCCCAGCCCCGGGGCCCCGCAGGAGGCGAACGCCCCGCCAGAGAAAGAGCAAGACTGGCGAGGTATAACTTCGTAGTTGAGTTGAAGGATTTGATCGCCGTACCCAACATAGCCGAGAGGCTGAGGCGACCGGCGAAGACCGACAAGGTGTTAGGGCCCCGCAAAGACTCTTGGTGCGAATTTCACGAGGCTTTCGGGCACCAAATTGATAATTGCCTGTCGTTGGGCTACCAGCTAGATGAGCTGGTGAGGACTGGGTTTTTGAAAGATTATGTCGCAGATTCCACCACGACCGCCACCCTGCCGCCGCCGCCAGATGAGCCAGCACACGAGATGCCTGTGCTTGGCGAGGTCCACACCATTGCTGGAGGTTTTTCCGGTGGAGGACCCACCGCCTCCCAGCGGAAGAAATACGCGAGGGGGGTGAATTCAATCGAAGAGAGGCTCTCGGGGGAGCCCTGGGAGTCAAATATTGTGTTCACAAGAAGAGACCTCCGAGATGTGGTGCCCCATGACAACGATCCCGTTGTCATCTCAGTCGTCACAGCTGGAAGGAAGGTCCACAGAGTGCTTGTTGATCAAGGAAGCTCGGCAGACGTCATGTTCCTGTCGACCTTTAATAAGTTACGGTTGTCCCCTGATCTGCTGAGTCCCTATACGGGATGTTTGTATGGGTTTGGGGATAACCAGGTAGAGGTCCGGGGGTACCTGGAGTTGAGGACCACGTTCACAGACGGAGAGGCCTCCCGTACAGAGAGCATTCGGTACCTCGTTGTGAACGCCAATTCTGCCTACAATATTTTGCTGGGCAGACCGGCGTTAAACCGTCTGAGTGCAGTGTCCTCCACCCGTCACATGAAGATGAAGCTACCGGACCTCAGTGGCCGGGTGATAGTCATCAGGTCAGACCAGGAGGAGGCCAGGAAATGCTATGAAAACAGCCTGAAGACGAAGAGAGGCGTGTTTATGGTGTATGAACGTCCGCCAAGAGCGGACACGACGATGGTTGAGGCGACGCCCGTTGGGCTGACGCCCGAAGCGGCCATAGTAGAGAGGGCGAGGCCCGAGGCAGGTGTGCCAATGGAGGAATGCCCTGACGACGCGGCGCCCGTAGAAGAGGCGGCGCCTGTCAAAGAGGCGGCGTCCGTCGAAGATGATAGCAGGGAGCAGCCTGCAGCTAACGCCATAGAAAGGGAGATTGGCGGCAAAGCTTTCAGGTTAGGAAGCTCGCTAAGCCCAGAAGAACAGGAAGGGGTGGTAGAAGTGATTTCGCGCCACCTGGATGCCTTCGCATGGTCCGCCTCGGATATGCCAGGCATCGACCCTGATTTCCTGTGTCACCACCTCAGCATGGACGCCACGGTCCGCCCCGTGCGTCAGAGAAGGAGGAAGTTCAATGAGGAACGACAACAGGTGGTGAGAGACGAAACGCAGAAACTGCTGAGTGTTGGCCACATTAGGGAGATTCAGTACCCTGAGTGGCTCGCCAATGTCGTCTTGGTGAAAAAGGCGAACGGAAAGTGGAGAATGTGCGTTGACTTCACGGACCTGAACAAGGCGTGCCCAAAGGATTCCTATCCGTTGCCCAGCATCAACGCCTTGGTGGACAGCGCGTCCAGCAGCAAGGTGTTAAGCTTCCTGGACGCCTTCTCAGGGTACAACCAAATCAAGATGCACCCAAGGGACGAGAGCAAAACTGCATTCATGACGGAGACATGCAGTTACTGTTATAAGGTGATGCCCTTCGGGCTGAAAAATGCGGGCGCCACGTACCAGAGGCTAATGGATAAGGTCCTGGCGCCAATGCTTGGGAGGAATGTGTACGCTTATGTCGACGACATGGTGGTGGCGTCGCAGAGTAGGGTGCAGCACATGGCAGACCTCGAGGAGTTGTTCAACACAATATCCAAATACCGCCTCAAGTTGAACCCCGAAAAGTGTGTTTTCGGGGTAGAGGCCGGTAAGTTCTTGGGTTTTTTGCTCACCGAGAGGGGAATAGAGGCGAACCCCGACAAATGTGCGGCTATTATCGCCATGCGGAGCCCGACATCGGTAAAGGAGGTGCAACAGTTGACAGGGCGGATGGCGGCGCTCTCGAGATTTGTTTCCGCCGGAGGAGAAAAGGGGCACCCGTACTTCCAGTGCCTCAAGAGAAACAGTCGTTTTGCCTGGACTGATGAGTGCGAAGCGGCTTTCATTAAGCTGAAGGAGTACCTGGCGACGCCACCGGTTCTCTGCAAGCCGGTAACGGGCGTGCCCCTCCGGTTGTATTTTACTGTAACGGAGCGGGCCATCAGTTCTGTGTTGGTCCAAGAGCAGGACCAGAGTCAAAAGCCCATCTATTTTGTAAGCAAGGCCTTACAGGGGGCTGAGACAAGGTACCAAGCACTGGAGAAGGCGGCGCTGGCGGTAGTGTTTTCTGCTAGGAGGCTCCGTCATTACTTCCACAGTTTTACGGTGGTAGTGATGACCAATCTCCCCATACAGAAAGTGCTGCAGAAACCCGATGTGGCAGGAAGGATGGTACGCTGGGCAGTGCAGCTGTCCGAATTCGACATACAGTACGAGCCTAGAGGATCCATCAAAGGGCAGGTGTACGCGGATTTTGTAGCAGAACTTTCGCCCGGAGGTGAGCAAGAGGTGGAAGCGAGTTCACAGTGGCTGCTCTCGGTTGATGGCTCCTCAAACCAACAAGGGAGTGGTGCGGGAATAGTGCTGGAAGGACCCGACGGCATACTGATCGAGCAGGCCTTGCGTTTTGCCTTCAAGGCAAGTAACAACCAAGCAGAATATGAAGCCCTGATTGCAGGAATGCTCTTGGCCAAGGAGATGGGCGCACAGAACCTCCTAGTGAAGAGGGACTCCCAGTTGATTACGGGGCAGGTGTCGGGTGAGTTCCAGGCGAAGGACCCACAGATGGCGGCGTATCTAAAATACGTCCAGTTGTTGAGAGGGGCGTTCAACGCTCTTGAGTTAATACACGTCCCGAGGGAGCAGAATGCCAGAGCTGACCTGCTCGCAAAGCTGGCCAGCTCAGGCAAGGGGGGTAGACAGAGGACAGTGATCCAAGAGACTCTCAAAGCTCCGCGTCCATTCGTGGAAGACAACAGGGTGGATGTCCTCCAGATTTATGCATCAAGGGGAAGGCCGAGGAGTCATTCCTCGTTGACCCAAGATATGCAGAGGGCGCCCCGCATCAATATATACGCGGGTGTGTCTGAGGAAGAGCAGATGCAGGTCTGTGTCCTGTCCAAGGGAGACACCTGGATGACGCCCTATAAACGATACCTGGCGGATGGGGCCCTTCCAGTGGACCCTGAAGAGGGTAAGAAAATCAAAAGAAACGCCGCAAGATATACTTTGGTGGATGGGGTGCTGTTCAGGCACGGTTTCGCTCACCCTATCCTAACATGCGTCAGTGGCGATGAGTGCACCAGGATAATGGCGGAGCTACACGAAGGCATCTGCGGAAGCCATGTAGGAGGAAGGTCCTTAGCCTCCAAGGTAATACGCGCAGGTTTCTTCTGGCCAACAGTGAAAGAGGATTGCGCACGGCACGCCCAGCGGTGTAAGCAATGCCAAAAGCACGCCGACTGGCACAAGGCGCCGCCAGAAGAGTTGCGGTCCATATACAGTCCGTGGCCTTTCCACACATGGGGAATTGACATCTTGGGCCCTTTCCCACTGGCAATCAGGCAGATGAAATATCTGATCGTCGCCATAGAATACTTCACTAAGTGGATAGAGGCAGAGCCTGTGGCACAAATCACTGCGCATAAGGTACAACATTTTGTGTGGAGAAACATCGTGTGTCGCTTTGGCGTACCCAGGCGCCTGATATCTGACAACGGGACCCAGTTCGCCAGTCAGCAGTTGAGAAATCTGTGCGCTGAAGTGGGAATCAAGCAAGTGTTCGCGTCGGTCGAACACCCCTAGACCAATGGACAAGTAGAGTCAGCAAACAGAGTTCTGCTGAGGGGGTTAAAAAGAAGGTTAGAGAAGGCCAAAGGGGCGTGGGCGGAAGAGGTGCCAAGGATTGTATGGGCATACCACACCACGCCCCAATCCTCTACTATGGAGACGCCGTTCAGTTTGGCGTACGGGTCAGACGCGATGATTCCAGTAGAAATACACGAAAGCTCACCGCGTTTTCAAAACTTTGTGGTGGAGGAATCTAATGAGGAGAGACGGGTAAACCTAGATCTGCTAGAAGAGGCCAGGGAAGAAGCTAGAATAAAAGCTGAAGCGATGAAAAGAAGAGTGGAGCGGCAATATAGCTCTAAAGTAAAGCCGCGACAGTTTCAGGTGGGCGACCTAGTGATGAGGAAAGCTCACCCATACGAGTTGGAGAATAAGTTGTCTCCTAAGTGGACCGAGCCCTTCAGAGTTACCGAGGCTAAGGGCAACGGTTCGTACAACCTGGAGACTTTAGATGGAGGCCCTATCCCGCGCAGTTGGAATGCAGCCAACTTAAAATTTTATTTCAGTTGACTTATGTAAGCAGCATGTAACAATTTAGTTGAAGGGGACGCTCTTTTTCCCTTTCGGGGGTTTTTTAATGAGGTCACCCTAATAAATGGAAAAACCAGTTGAGAAAAAGAAGTGCCTTGGTTTTCAGCCTTTATCTTTCCTTGTTAGAAGTAATGTGATGCGCCGCCTAGGCCATGGCGTCACCAAGGAAGAAGGCGTCGCCTAGGTCTTGGCGTCGCCCAGAAAGAAGGCGTCGCCCAAGTAAAAGCATGCATCGTTGGCAGAACGAGACGAAATGAAGTCACGCGGTATATGAAGCATATGCAAAGTAAAGTGGCATTGTAAAGAATTATGATATTGAAAAGTTGTTGTTACAAGCAATGTTCCCAGCGTTCGAGTAAGTCGTGTCCTCTTTTCTTGGCTTATTTTCGAACCTGCACAAAGGGAACAGATGTATTAGCGACACCGTGAAGAAAGACAGGCACAGTTAGAAAGTAACGAAGGCCGAAGTTGCCTAAGGCAGTGGTTCTCACATATGTACTTCTCAAGAGTCCTAGCGTTGAACTCCAAGCTGATCACCGTAGCAGAGTCAAAGCCTCCCGCCTCAGCAAGAATCCGGCAAGCTATTTGATCACTTGGAGCCAGATTCTTGAGGGGTTTGGCTTTGACGACCTTTTCCTCTCTCACCCAGTACAGTGGAAACCCATCCAGAGCGTCGGGAACAAGGTCAGTACGGCAGATCTTGAAGAACCGGCCTTTCCACCCGGTGAACGAGCTCTGGAAGGGTGTGAAGAGAACTCTCCCGAGCACATTACTGAGAGTTACCCAGAGGTTGTGTCTCTGTCTCTTCACCTCAAAGAAGTGAAGAAAGAGGTCAATCGAGGGTGCACAACCTAGAAACCCGAAGAGAACGTCGAAGGCCTTGACAAAGGCCCAGCTGTTGGGATATAACTGGGCCGGAGCAACGTTGATCTCCGTCAGCAGTTCCTTCTCAAACCAGGAGAAGGGTAAGCGCACCCCGATGGTCTTGAACACCACCTGGTAAAAGTAAAAGAAAGGGACCCCGTCGTTGGCCCGTTCTTCCCCACACACTGGCTCCCCCAGAGTGCAAGGGAGCACAGCGATGTCGTCATCTTGCCTCCTTGCGAAGGCCCGGTGGTCATAAGAACACAACTCCCCTTTGTGTTCCCGTACGGCCCTGGTGGAAAGCAAGCATGAACACTCATCAAGAAGTTCACTCGAGGCCCAAGGGTACAAGTCTTTGGGACGGACCCTGGAGGAAGCATCGTGCGAAGACATTCTTTAACAAGAGCAGGATGGCCAGAAATGCAAGAGTTGAGCAAGGGGAGCGAAGGTTAGAACAACCCTTCGACAGAGAAGCAAGGGTGCAAGAAGGAAGGGTGCAAGGAGAAAGAACGCAAGTAGGTTATGAAGAGTGAGAAAATGGTGAAGATAGTTCCAGAGTTTGAAGAGTTAAATAAAGCGGTTAGAGCGCCAAACGACGCGAACGGATGCACCGTGCGATTGAAACACGTGGCAGAAGATGAAAGGATGACGCTGGCACCACTGGTTTAAATCAGAAAACGTCGTATCAGCAGAATATCCAGTGGTACGATGCGCCGTCGAAAGTGAGCCAGGGGTACAGCAGGAGTCAGAAAATCAAATGACTAGATACCCCATCAACCATGCAAGCAGCGCCACGTGGATCAAGTCGAATGACAGAAGGTCCCATCAGCTATACAAGGAGCGCCACGTGGATGGCACAGGCAAAGCCTTGGGCTCTTCGCTGTTATCAGGCGTTGACCAAGGCAAGAGTTAAGGTCGATGTCGAAGTAAAGGTAACGCCCGAGGCGTTGCCAGGAAGGACGTAAAGGGCGACGACAGCGCGAGATGTCGCGAGCGTCGCCAACCCAAATACCGACTGGCGTCACCTCCCCGATACCCACAGGTAGGAAAGACTGAGGAGGGAGAAGAAATCAAAGAAAGGCAAAGTTAGTCACAGGCGTTACCTCCCCGATACCCACAGGTAGGAAAGACTGTGGAGGGAGATGAGATCGCCAAACGCCAGCGAATCGCTGGTAGGGTGTTCCCCGATACCTATGGGAAGGAAAGACCATGGAGGGAACAAAACCCCACAGCACTCAGCGTTTTAGACACCCGGGGACGATACGGTGCTGCTTTAGCAGGCCTCTCCTTAGGCGTGGGCGCCGAGCGTTAAAAGATCAAAGAAAGGGCCTTTCGGTATCAGAGACGTCCCGTGGACGATACGGCGCCACTTAGTGAGCCTCTCCATGGGCGTGAGGGTTGGCGGGCGACCTTACCCGATCATGCCAAACCGCCCAACGAAGTGTAAGAAATGGGCAGAACACAGATAAAATAATTGAAGCGTGTGAAGAGAAAAGATGAGAATGAGATCGCATAGGCAGAATCGTATGTGACAAAGAAATAAAGACAACCATGCGAACGTCCCAAATCAGTGACAAGAGTGCAGATAGTTCAAAGAATTACAAGTTTTGACAGATAAAATCAAAAAACGAAGGTAAAGAATGAAGAGTTAAGCTTGAAAAGGAAGGTGGCGGATGAGGGGCAGCAGTTCCGTCGTTCAAGTCCATGGGCACGACCTTCCCGTCGACTACGTGGTGTGTGGGGTCGCAGTTTGAAAGGTTGACGCCAGGATTCTCGCAGGACGCCAGGATTCTCGCAGGACGCCAGGATTCTCGCAGGACGCCTGGGTCAGGGCCTCTTGGAACCCCTCCTCGAAGGTACCCGCCATCTCCTGGATAAGGGACTTTTTCTCCTTCTCCAGTTCCTCAATGGCGGCGTCTCCAGAGGCCACCTGCTTCTCCAGAGCCTCCTTCTCCACGCGAAGCCGGCTAACCTCGACCTGCAGTTTGTCGTAGTCAACTCGGAGAAGGTCCATAGCTTTGGCCTGGGTGGCCATTTCCTCCTCCATCCGCTCCACCTTGGCAGCCTGTTCACAGCAACGGTCTTTCAGGTCTTTGTGAGTTTCTGCATCCGCTTTGATCACTTCCTGGAGACCCGCTACCTGCACTTGAAGAGCAACTTCCCGAGTGTAGAAGCCTGCCTGGAGCTCCAATGCCTCTGCCAGTAGCCTCTCTGTTTCGGCTTTGGACTCTTGCATTTGTCTCAGGGAAGTTTGATAGGCTTCGTTCTGGCGTCCCAGGGTCCTCATTTCCTCTTCCAGAGTAGATGCTTTCGTTTCCAAGGCTTGGAGGGTATGAGCTTGCAGGACCGCGTTTCTGGCCTGGGAGCGCCATTCAAGAGCCACCGCCAAGAAGGCCACCAAGTAGAAAGGCATGCCTTCCCTCCTGTCGGTACCTTCTGGCATAGTCCCGCCACTGAAACCCCTCATCAGATGCATGATAGGAGGAGGGATGGCGATGAAGTCGGGGGCAGCAGCGTCGGGAGCCGGGGAAGCAGTGGTTTCTGGCGGCAGCGGAGGCGGGGCAGATTCGGCGCCTTCGCCCTTTTCCTCTTGGAGTATCATAGGAGGGAGTGAGGTTGCGCTTGGAGGGTTGTCCATAAAGGGGTTCCCTCCCTGCGGCGACGTCTCTACCAGAAGAGGAACCCGCGCGGATTTTCTCCTTCTGAAGGGTGCCACCCCTTCCGAATCCTCATCATCTGACAGAATTTCCAAAACCTTTTTCCCTTTGTCAAGGGGGGGTGGAGCCGGTGACGAGGCCGCAGCTAGGGGGACAGCGGCGATAGGCGAAGGAGAGTTGGGAGTTGGAAGCAAGTCGGAGCCAGGTGGAGACGTCGGAGATGGGCTAGAAGCAGCTTCAGCAGTGACTGGAGGCGGCGGTGACGGAGCCGGTGGGAGAACCGGATTGGCAACAGGGCTGGAGGAGACGCCTGCCTTGGCGGCACGAGCCTCCTTCAGTGCTTTCGCCAACATTATTCTTTTGGAAACGCCCATCACTGATCCTATATCAAGACAGGTCAAACAACAAGGATTAGCACTAGAACAGTTATGCGAATTCACAATACATGAAGAGGCGTGAAAATGCAAGTAACATTGTACAGCGAAAAATGGTAGCATAAGTTTAATTCAGATGAATCAGAAGGAAGATTCTGTGGCCAAATACATGCAGATAACCACAACAACTAATGCATCATAAATCGCCAAGAGCAGATACCAAAGTATGTAGAAAGCCCATGGGCATTGAATTCATTCGCGATGAGTTTGGCGGTATCGAAGACTATTCCCAGTCCCGCCAAGGCTTTGCATACATCCCGGTCAGGCGGGGCGAGCTCGTCCAGAGCCAAGGGCTTCATGGTTGTAGGTTTGTCTGTCCAGTACATGGGAAAGCCCTCTAGGATGGAAGGATCGCGCTTGGTCGCGCGTACCTTGAAGAATTTCCCCTTCCATCCTTTGAATGAATTCTGGAAGAGCGTAAGGATGATGCGCCCGGCGATGCCAGAAAAGCTCATCCAGAGACTTCTCCCTTGCTTCTTTACCTCGAAGAAGTGAAGAAAAACGTCCACGGAGGAAGGAACGCCTAGATAGCCGCAGAGAATTTGGAACCCCCTCACGAAAGCCCAACTGTTGGGATGGAGTTGGGCGGGAGCAGTGTTTATCTCTGTCAGTAGCTCTTTTTCGAAGGGAGTGAGGGGTAGACGCAGGCCCACCCTCTTGAGCACCATCTGATAGAGGAAGAAGAAAGCGCATCCCCCAGTATCCCGTGAGTCCGCACAAACGGGCATCCCAGGTCGCACCCGGCTTACCAGGACTTGGGAGTCGTGATTTTTGTGGAACGCATTGAAGTTATAGAGGGCAAGGTCCCCCCTATGAGCCTCCACGTCCTCAACAGAGTTCAGGAGGGAACATTCGTCCAGAAGTTCGTCGGGGGCCCAGTCATATTCGCCCTTATAATGAGACTTGGGGAGCGGGGGAGGCGCGGTGGTCTTGGTTTTCGCCATCAACGCCAATGCTGAAGATCAAAAGAGAAAGAAAGGGTTCAGAGAAAAGGGGTTTGGGGAGAAGAAAAGGGGAAAATGGAAGAACCCTAGGAGCGCCCCACCCACAAGAGAACGAAGGGAAGCGAGAGGAACAACGAAGCATACAAACAATATCCAGAAAAATACGAGAATAACGACAGTCCCAGGCAGTTTCCGATAATGCGGCAAAAGTAAAGAGTTGAGAGTGCTCGAAACCATACCTTTGCTGTTGAAATGGAGGCGGTAGGAGAGCGCAGGAAGGGGAGAATCGCAATTGCAGAGAGAAAAGGTTTTGGAGGCGATGAACAGGGCAAAGTAGCAGAGTGAATGAATGTAACAGTAGGGTGAGCGCGGGGTTTGGAGTAACTTAAACGTTACATTTCGCGACTCAAGAGGCGCTAACTAAGGGCCGTAGGATCGGGCCACGCGTCAGAGGGTCGATTGCCCAGGGGAAACGCAAAGGTCTCTAAAGGAGGACCACGCAATGGGCCACGTGGCGCGCGATCAAGGGTAGCCCAAAAGGTGTTATCATCCCCATTTCAGGGAATGTCCAATCGGTCATTAAGAATACCCAGTGGTTCAGAAAGTGTCGCGTCAGTAATTCGAAAAATTGCTGAGTCAGCAGAGAATGACACGTCATCAGGAAAGTACGCGGATGGTGGGGGCAAGGCTTTAGTCATTGCGCTGAAGACAAGTCTTCGGCTTAAGACTGGGGGGCTTGTGTACCATCCCGTATCAGGGCGTTGACTAAGTCAAAGTCAACGACTGGAAAGTCAAAGTCAACTCAAGGTGTCGCCCAGGTGTAGAGTCGCCAGGAGGAAGCGTCGCCAAGATAGGACAAGGCGTCGCCAAGGCAAGGCGTCGCCTGGGTGGAGGCGTCGCCTAGCCAGGGCGTGGCCAGATCAAACAGTGTAAAAGTAAGGCAAATCACAGTATGGTTCCCCGATACCCATGGGTAGGAAAGACCATGGAGGGAGCGACGCCGTGGGAAAGCCTCAGGACCCGATATCTCGGGAAAGTGATAAAGAGAAGGAAAAGGTGGCTTCAAGGCCATAGTGATAGTACCAGTGAAGGGCAGCCTGACTCGTGAAGTACCCCTGCCGCCCCAGAGACGCCTTCGGGACAGATACGACCCAAGAGGAAGGTCACGCCCAGGATAACCGGGTGCATGGTGCGAGAGGAAGGCAGATACGCTCTCAGAGTAAGTGGCTAGATACTTGGGGGCATGAGTTGGCACCCAAAATGCCACCCCTAGCGCAGTAGCACTCCCAAGCAGGAGGACTCACACGTAGAAACGTCCCCAGATGGGTAGAAACGCCCCCAGATGGGGTCATGGCGTCGTGAGGCCCTCCACGTGTACGACAGCCATGCCAGAATAGAAACACCCTCTAGTCAGGTGCCAGGTAATTAAAGATATTCAATACAGTTTCCCTTTCGAGCATTCTGGTACTATTAGGGCTCCCGAGCGTTTCAACGTCTTAAATGCGCTACGTTTCGTAATTAAGCGCTTTAATGAGTGCGTTACGTGAGAGATTAAAAGCGCTTTAAGGCGCTTTAAATGCTGGGGCAGTTTAAATAGCGCTGGGAATGTCGGAAAAAGGGTTGGTACCTTTGGCAAATTTACGAGAAACTCTCTGGTTGCTTGCCCGTGCTTTAGGATTACGTACAAGTGACTGGAGAATATTTTTGCCCAAAGGAGACAACACACACACATATACACAGTTATTTCTTTTACCACCTTCAGAGTGCCACACGCGGTGCTCAGATACGTGGGTGGACAGTTTTTTGGTGTTTCTTGCTGGCTGACTTGAGCGTCGGAGTGCAAACGGCCGCTAGGGCGCCTCTTTGTCCTCTTGTTTGCAGGAATTCACAGGCAATCAGTGGGAAGGAGTCCTTAGCTGACGGTTGAGGTCGCGCACGAAGACGTCCCGGTCAACCGGACGGAACACTAGGAGTCCTAGATGGTCCAAAGAATTCCATATGTAAAACATCCAAGGATTTATTTGTAGAAACCACATCTTTAGATTTAAATGAAGTTCTTATCTGTTTTCCCTTTACACAAGCATCACACAATCTGTTATTTTGAAATTTTATGTTTGGTAAACCAGAAACAAGTTCCTTAGACTTCAGCTTATTCAAGTGATTTGTATGGATATGAGCTAGCCTCCTATGCCACAGCTAGGACTCATCACTTTTAGACAAAAAACACTCATTTTCAGAACAACTATTCATAATATCTAAGAGATAGATTTTGCTTACCCTTTTTCTTGTGAAAAGCACCTTACCAGAAATTTCATTTGAGATTGTACAAGTGTTGGCTTCAAAATTAACCTTGTATCCCTTGTCACACAGCTGGCTAATGCTTAGAATACTATGCTTTAGCCCTTCAACATACAGTACATTCTTAAAAGTGGTTGAGTCTTTAGTGCCAACATCTCCTCTTCCAAGAATTCTTCCTCTATTGTTGTCTCCATATGTGGCGTGTCCTTCAGCTTTGAGTTTTAGGCTTATGAATTGAGTCAAGTCACCTGTCATGTGCTTCGAGCACCCACTGTCCAGGTACCACTGATTTTTCCTGCTATTCTTCTGGAAAACAGATCAGCACATATGGTACCCCTTTTAGTCTAGGGTGCAGTATGATTAATACCTTTCCTTAGGAAGCCATTTGGCCAACCCTTTTGGAACAAGGTACCTTCTAGCTTTACATATTCTAGATATATGTCCAGACTTCATACAATAAAAACAAGTTGCAGAATGCATTGTATTCGAACAACTAAAAGAGGAAAAACCTGTTTTGGAAGGAACAAAAAAAATTGGACAGCTTTTTCACATTGCTTTTCATTTCAGGATAATATCCTAGACCATTTTTGTTAAAAACAACATTCTGTGAACCTAATAAGGTTTCAAGATTTTCTCTTCCTTTGGTGAAATTTGAGAGTGTTTTTAACAAATATTCAACCTGTTTTTCCAGCTTCTTACAATTATCACAGGTTTTTATTGATGCATGCAAACATGTTAATTCAAGGCTAACCAATTCAGTTTTAGCTTTGTGTAATTCTTCTTCAAGAGCCTTAACCTTAGGTTCCAACACCCTATTTACTTTATTCAGTTTGTTACATATGACAGCTGATCCTGCCGGTTGACTTAGTGCAAGAGCGTTGCCTCGTCACAGTCTTCCTCACCAGCTTGTCACCACGTGCCCTCCAAGTCCACATAGTAGATAGCCTCTCTGAGAACCTGAAAAACACACAGTGGCGCCTCTGCAGCCGGTGGCGCTCCGACGCTCAAGTCAGTGACAAGAACACCCAAAAAACTAAGAGAAAATATGCTCTGTAGGACCGTACTAAAGGCACACAACCCTAGCAGAATGAGCCGTATGAAAAACGTACCTCTGCAAATTCTGTTAAGGTTACCTTTATAGCTAGGTTTCTTCTCTCTCCAGGCCGTTATGCTTTTGGACGCGTGGGTCGCATCCAGCCCTGCACGTGTCGCCATCTGGGCTGGGATAGCAGGTAGCGCCCAGCCCTACACGTGTCGTCATCTGAGCTAGGACAACTTGAGCGTCATTTATCTATTGCACCCAACCCTACACGTGTCATCATCTAGGTTGGAGTAACTGGTGACATCCAACCCTACACGTGTCGTCATCTGGATTGGGGCAACTTGAATGTTATTTCTGTGTAGTAACCAGCCGCACAGCTAAGTCTTCTACTCAAGGAGCAAGCTAGCGCACAATGCGCTGTGAAACACCACCTGACAAGGCGAGTATTGGATGCAACAAAGTGCATCATCTCTGTGATACCGCTCGTCGCAAGCGACACCTTTCTTATTGCTGCGCCGTGCATGTTCTAACTAGGGAAACCTTGCCACCAACGAATGTCCACTATGGGAATCCTATCGCTGATGAGCAAGGTGTTCCCCCCAACCCACTCGACCTTCATCCCCATGCTGGTGCAACAATCGTCTTACTGAACTTACACGCTTGAAATTACCCTTCTGAGCCTTCAACAACTTTAACTAAGTTTACTGGGAGATCCGGCGATGTGCTCCTTGGGACGGCGTGTAAACCACCCGATCTTCTAGCATTCCCCGACAATCTCTGATCATCTGATCTCCTAGCACTCTCATACGGCGACTGTGACGTAACTCTGGTGACCGCCGGTTACGCACACTAGAGATCGAAGAACGCCAATTCAGCGATCGGCGACTATGCCAACTTCTAAACCATTCACCTTTTCTAGCTTACGTGTTCCACTGTGCACGCCCCACCCGAGCACGTGCAAGACACGTCATCACACCCGATGACCTGGTCGATACACAAGCCCCCCAGTCTCGAGCTGCGACTTGTTCAGCGAGGAGACTAAAGAGGTTTAAATCCGGCGGCTTACGTGGCTTTGCGCGTTGGTGCTAAAACTGTTCATTGACTCGACATTTCACCAACTCCTTCGATCGTTCGACACGTGGACCCATCAACGGCCATTGTTCACTGTCGTTTACGCTACCTACAACGTTCGAAACCCTTAAACCCTTCGCGCTATTCACTGTTTCATTATCTTTCTTCATCTTCAAGCATTCTGAACGCTCTCTCTGCGAACTGCGAAACCTACGTCTCCCTCAATCTTCAACTTCTTTCAACACTCATCCGATCATCAAAAGGTAACTTTTTTACTCCTTCTACTGATATTTGTTGCATTTTAATCGGTTTGCATCATCCATTAACTGTCTGGAGCATACGTTGTGGGTTGTTTCTCTTTTTTCTCGTAACTTAGAGCTTCGTTCTTGATAGCGTCTTCCCCAGCGTACTCTCACTCGTTCGTTCTATCTTCTTCGTCTTCGATCGAGTCATTCTTTTGCTATCCTCATTTCCTCCCTTTTCTTTCCTTTGCAGTTCCTGCGATGGCTCAGACAAAGTCCATCGCTAACCCTCCTTCCTCATCGCGAAACCCTCCTCCCAATACTCGTAGGGTTACCACTGGGACAAACCCTCCACCAACACGCAACCCCCCACGAGCCTCTGATGCTCCTTCCTCACAGGCTGAGAGGCCTGCCTCATCCCATGCCAATCTTACCCAAGCAACTCCACCACAGGCCGGGGAAGTCTCCCTTCCTTCACAAGACTACAAAGAGCTTTACCCTTGGGCCTCCCCGATTCTACTGAAGGAAACTTCATCGATAAACACTGAGGTGGGGGTACATCGACTGAGGAAAGGGGATCAATTTGACCTTTCATTTCACAAGGAGCACGATAGGAAAGTGACAGTGCTGCCTTGCCTTCCTGGAGAACCAATCTGTGTGGACGATAAGAGGAGCAACGACGAGTTGTTCTGCTTCATCTACGCCACACTGTTCAAGAAAGTGAAACTTAGGTTTCCTTTCACTCGCTTCGAGAGGGAGCTGCTGACCGAGCTCAACATCGCCCCTGCCCAGCTCCATCCCAACAGCTGGGCATTCGTGAGGGCGTTCCAAATCCTTTGCCCGCACTTGGGGCTACCGGCTTCGGTGGATGTCTTCCTCTTTTTGTTCGAGGCAAAGAATCCTGGAGATCGCCCCTGGGTCAGCCTGAACGGGATTGCTGGGAGGTCAATCCTCTCCATCTTCCAGCAATCCTACAAAGACTGGAAGGGGAAGTTCGTCAAGGTGTGCTAGAACGATCAAGACCCTTCACTGCTTGATGGCTTCCCCTTGTATTGGCTAAATAAGGGGCACAAGGACTCCAAAGACAACTTCAGGAGACCAAGAAGTCCTGACAACATGGGGGAGCTGGACAAAGACCTTTGTCTCTTCTGGAAGAGAGTGGCTTCTTCCAACATCACCCTCCCCACTGCTCAGATAATCTCCTTTGAATTCCTTGAGGGCCAACTTGAGATGTACATAGGTTAGCCCCTTTCCCAACACCAAGACTCTCACTTCGCGTTAAAACTGACTTAGCATTCTTACCATTCTATCTTTGACACTCCATTATTCTGTATTGGCCTTGACCATTCATCCATGTGCTATTTACTTATGTTATCTTTGTATGTATATACCTGCATGTTCTGCTTCTGCTTTGGTTACTCATCTATTTTTTACCTTGTGCGGACAACATGTTGGGAAAAGGAAAGCTGGCGGAATTGAGGGCGATCGCCCGATCCCACAAACTCGCGGCGGGCTCCCAAACTGTGCCCAACTCAGTTGTGGAGATCGTCGCTGCTCATGGCAAGACTCCTCCCCGAGGTCCAACTTCTTCCGAGGTACTACCCGTCCCGGAAAGGAAAAAACTGGTTTTGAAGAGACCGAAGAGGAAGACCCCCCAGGTGGTGGCAGAGGAAGAGGATGACGATGGAGACTGAGGATGGTCTCGTCGCCAAGAGAAAAAGAGTAACCACTTCGACACCACCTGCTCTTCCAACACCAACGCCACCATCACCTCCAGCTCTACTAGAACCAGTCCAAATAGCACCACTGACCGCCGCGCCCATCGTGATCGAGAGTGGTAGCCCTAATTACGCAGAGGAACCTCCAAGCGCCTCTACACCGTTTGTATCTGTTGGAGAGGGTCCCCCTTCCACCACATCCATCACTGGGGCTGTATTGGGAGAAGATGAGGGTGCTCAAATTTCTCCAACGCCTATAGCGTAAGTTCCGGCCTCACCTCCACGCCTGACAGCCCCCCTTGCTGTTCAAGCTCAAGAGGGTGGTGGTGAAAACGAACATCAAACTCCACAGTGCCTCCAGCACCAGCCTCAAACCTCCCATATCCCTTTGAAGAGACCTTGGGACCCTTCACAGCTCAACTAAAGACCATGGCGGAAGATCTCCCTTCGCTTGTATCAAGAGCTGTGAAGGATTCGCTCAAGAAGCTTCAAGAGGAAAACTCCGAGCTCAAGGAGTCAAATCTCATGATAAGGGCTGAGGCGGAGAAGCTCACTTGCAACCTGCTGATGACTGAAATGGAACACTCAAGGCTGGAGGATGCACTGGACGCCGAGCTAAGGAACGCGCGCAAGGAAGCCTCTGATCTGCGCCAAAAACTGCACCTCCAACTCCAAGAGAAAATTGACTTGGAGAGCAAGCTAGTCCCACTCAGGGTCAAGGTGGCAGATTTGGAGGCTACACGAAAAGCTGAGGCTTCCAAGGTGGAAAGAATTGAGAAGAGATCAGCAGATAGGGAGATCCTCTTGGGGAAGGTCGAGGCAGACAGAGATAAGGCTCTCGCTGAGCTCTCCCAAGCTCGTGAGGAAGCTAAAAAGATTGTTGCAGAGCTGGCCCAAACTCGGGACGAGAGCAAAAGAGCTACTGAAGAACTGGCTCAAACTCATGAGGAAAAGGAAGAGCTGAATAAGCAAATACATGAGCTTGAGCAGAGTGCTGCTCAAGTCCTCACCTCTGGGTTCGAAGCTGCTCTGGAGCAAATGGCGTGCCAATACCCTGAGCTCGACCTTTCTATGTTGTCGATCTGCAATGAAGTGGTGGATGGGAAGATTGTACCTTCTGAAGACTAACTTCCTTTCCCCATCACCTCTTCTTCGAAAACTTGTTATTTATCTTTTGTTTGTAATAACTATCTGTGTATAGACTTGAATTGACACTGCTTATATAATTCTCATTTCCTAAATATCGTCTTTCTATTCACCTTGTATGGTTTTGCCTCTATTTGCTGTGGGGTTAACTAACATAACCGGTGAAACTTACTCAACTGCATTAACTTAGCAATACTTGAACTTAACCCTTCACATGCTGCTTTTAACTCGAGCAAATTGTTAACCTTATAACAAACTTAGCAAACTGTTAACTCAAAGTAAATTTGAGCAACTATCAACTCTTCGGCGATGGCATTCAATAAAACTTGTGAACTTAAGGCAACAAACCTTAACATAAAATCACTTACTAGGCAGCAGGTTTTGACTCAAACTAGTATTAAAATACAGTTTACCTGATCTGCCAAGTGAAGTGCCCCCTACTTCTGTCATCGCCTGGAACTCTTCTGATCTGGCACTCGCCGTACAACCCCTTCACTGTCTCAACCTTCACGCCATAAGGTTCTGGCGACGTTACCTTTCTTCTTTGCGTAACTTGATTGTTCCCTCATCTGGGGGTAAAGGCGCCTTTCGGATCCTTCTCTACCTCCCTGAGTTTTAGAACAATGATCTGGATAGTGAGGTGTTCTCTGCGAACCTACCTCAGTTATCCTTTATCTTCTTGCACCCTTCACGCTGTACCTGAACTCGTTCAAGACGAGAAGGATTTTATCTATCTTCACACCGCCTGCAAGCGTGGAAGCTTTATCTGGTCTTACTAGGTCAACATTGATGTTTCACTTAAAGGGGAAAAGGCGTTTTCCATCGACCTTCCCTTCCCGCCCTTTAGGGTCACGAACACCCCTGACTTTTCAGTTTCATCTTGCCTGAACTCACTCTGAGGTGAGAAGGACTTCCTCTGGTGCCTCAACTTGCCCAGGGTGTACATCTCCTCCCCCCTGGATGCACTGTGGACTTTTAATCTTGCCTCAATCTGCTTATGCAAAGAGGTCTTTCAATCTGTTCTTGCCTTCACTCGCTCAAAGGCGAGGAGGACTTCTTCTCTTTCTCGCCTGCACTCGCTCAAGGGCGAGGAGGACTTCTTCTTTTTCTCGCCTGCACTCGCTCAAGGGCGAGGAGGACTTCTTCTTTTTCTCGCCTGCACTCGCTCAAGGGCGATGAGGAGTTCTTCTTTTGCCTCAAAATGCACGAGAGCGCTGAGGGCTTTTTGCACTACTGGTACCTCCGATCGCCGAAAGACGATGAGGTCTCTAAAACTTTTAACTACTGCCACCGATCGCCGAAAAACGATGGGGACTTTCAAACTTTTATTACTGCCACTGATCGCCGAAAAACGACGGGGACTTCAAAACCTTTAACTATTGCCACCGATCGCCGAAAAACGATGGGGACTTTAAAACTTTTAACTATTGAAGCATGCAATATGACTTTACTGTTGCCCTAGATCACGTACGAGTGATAAGGTCTTTTTTCTAAAACTTTCAAAGCAATAAGCATGCAAACTTAGAAGCTTTAAACTTGAAAAACTCTTCTTTATTGGGTGACCTCATTAAAAACCCTCCTTAGGGAATAAAGAGTGCCCCCTTGAAATTGTTTTAACAGAAACTATTCCAATCTCTTCATGTTTGTTGTACCGTCCCGGTCATCGGGTGTGATGACGTGGACAAGAGAAAGGTAGGTGGTCAAGAAGTCAACATAGTCGCCGTATAGTCAATATAGTCAACATAGCGCAAGAGATACGACGCTTAAGTTAAAGCTCAAGTGGCCGCAAGGTTATACATTGCACTCCAGATAAGGGAAGTCCATGGGCCGGATACGCTAAGATCCTAAAGATAGCGGCGCAAGGACCTTCTCCAAGGAACCCTAGATAATAGCAAGCAACGCAGAGGTAAACCCTAGTTTTCACCTATATAAAGGGCACGAAGAGCCCTAGTAAGGTACGCTTTCATAATTACACAGAACACTAGACCCTAGTTGTTCTTGACGGCGCACCCAGCTGTGAGCACAAGGCAATTAGGGCAACACAGTTTCAGTCATTGAGACAATCATACAATCTCTAGTCACTTTGGTGTTTCTCGCTAGCTGACTTGATCGTCAGAGTGCAAACGGCCGCGAGGGCGCCCCTTTGTTCTTCTTTTTCAGGTACTCGTAGACAAGGCAGAACGAAGGTGCTCTAGCTCGTGGGGACAAGCCACTCATAAAGACGACCCAGGTCAACCGGCCGGAACATTTGGCGCCCACCGTGGGGCCGAAATAAACATCGGTTCCACCACACAAGTTTTCAGTTCCAGTTGTAGTTTCCCACCTAGTTCCAGCCCTCAAATCGCAGATAGTCAAGGGGGCTTCCAGAAACCACGAACATGAGACCCGCACGCACTATGAGCGAAGATATGACCATACAACAAATTGTGGAGAAGCCCTCCAATCAGTGAATGAAGAAGCCAAGGCTGACCAGTTAAGGCCATTCCTTGAGCGTGGAATGTGGCAAACCTTAAGTTGTATTTCAGATAAGATATTCGTGCTTAATGCTTTCTCTTTGAACAATGTGTGATAAATCTGTTCTTGGAAGATGATGCATTTAACTTTGTTGATTTATCTGAATTGGCACATGATAAGTTGACCTAGCTCGGTATAAGTACGAGCATAGGCACTCTGTGGATTTAATCTATTTGTTGATTTGTTTAAGCACAACACAGGTAAAGTCAACCTAGCTCGGTGTCAGTGCAACCACTCGAGTATAGCCGCCCCGTGAGTAAATGGTTACCTAGTGCCAGGTAAGACAGGGGCATGAGCACCATGCAGGAGAGCCCGTCAGCTCGACCCAAGGGTTCGGGGGAGGTCATCGGTGATTGGGCACAAAGAGGTGAGTCGTGAGCTCAACTCAGATGTTGGTCAGCCCAAAAAAGGTAACAAAGATAAAAAAAGATATTTTATCTGTTGCGATATTATTCCAAAGATAAAAGATAATCTAGAGATAAAAGATAAATGAATATTTTATTTGTTGTGATATTATATTTATTATGATATTATTATGAAAATAAAAGATAAAGAGATATTTTGTTTGCTGTGATATTATTCTAGAGATAAAAGATAAATAAATATTTTATTTGTTGTGATATTATATTTGTTATGATATTATTATGAAGATAAAAGATAATGGAATATTTTATTTGTTGTGATATTATTTTGGAGATAAAAGATAAAGAGATATTTTGTTTGTTGTGATATTATTTTGGAGATAAAAGATAAAGAGATATTTTATTTGTTGTGATATTATTCTAGAAATAAAAGATAAAGAAATATATTATTTTGGAGATAAAAGATAAAGAAATATATTATTCTGGAGATAAAAGATAAAGAAATATTTTATCTGTTGAGGTATTATGCTGGAGATAAAAGATAAAAAGATATTTTATCTGTTGTGATATTATTGTGAAAATATTGTGATATTATTCTGGGGATAAAAGATAAAGAGAAATCTTATCTGTTGTAATATTATATCTGTTGCTATATTAAATTTTATCTGTTGTAATATTATATCTGTTGTGATATTAAATTTTATTTGTTGTGATATTATTATGAAGATATTGTGATATTATTCTGGAAATAAAAGATAAATAAATATTTTATCTGTTGTAATGTTATTCCCAAAGATAAATGATTATTATTTTTATCATGTTATTTTGAAGATGACGTGAACGATTAATTATCATTTAAATTTGTTGTGATATTGTTATCATGATCATGATCTCTCATAGTAGAGAAGTTATTCTTGTTGCTGGTCATAGAGCATAGTAGTGAAAAAGTACATGTCTAGGAAAGTTTTGGCGAGGAAAGACTTGGTATTTAAGCATGTCCGTTGGTGACCCACCTCTCTTTCCTGGGAACTTACCTAGTGTACTAGTTCACCATCTACAACATGCAAAAAAGATCAACTTTGACAAATTTTGCAGAACTCGTGTGTCGAGAATGACAAATTATTATGTCCTACCGTAGCTCGACGGTGAAGGGCAGTATAACATCAAACTTTTACACCATGCAGGGTCATAAAAGTGTTGGACGACAAAGCCTGTCAATGAAAAGTCAAGCCATCAGGACAACTCCTCTAACAGGTACATTACGACTCATGTGCACTGACCCTTGGCTCAGAGACAATCTGGACATGGGCACCCTTGATCGCAACTCGCCACCGTTGTGGTTCGAGCCTTTGAATAGGTCCGTAGCGACTCTCAAGTCGCCACTCGCCACCGTTTTGGTTTGCCCCTTTGTCTTTGCAGGTGAGAGGTTTCTTGATCAAGGAAATACGATTCTCAGACGGAGATAGAAGGGCTAAAGTCTACCGTTGGAGTTAACTAACGAGAAGAGGCCTCAGCCAGTCGAGGAGTGACTTGAGAAGAAGATCAACGACAAGACGTTTAAGCTGGGGAAAACTTTAGACGGCAAGACACAAGAACAGATCGCCAAGGTAATAATTAGAAGTAGTTTCAGTTAAAGCAGTTTTTCAAGGGGCACTCTTTAAGAAGTAGTTTCAGTTAAAATAGTTTTATCAAAGTTTCCAAGTTATTTAAGTTCGCATGCTTACCGTTTTAAGTTTTCAGAAAAAAGACCTTATCGCTTTTATGAGATTTAAGGCAACAGTTTAAAGATTATGGCATGCATTCAATACAAGGTTTTAAAGCATAATGTTTTAACTCCTCATCTCCATATGGCGATCGGAGGCACAAGTGTGAAGTTTTTTAGTCTTCCTCGCCGTGAACGAGCGCAGGCGAGAAGAGTTTGGAAAGACCTTCCTCGCTATAAGCGAGTGTAGGCGAGAAAAGTTGAGAAAAACCTTCCTCGCCGTAAGCGAGTGTAGGCGAGAAAAGTTCAAAAAGACCTTCCTCGCCGTAAGGGAGTGTAGGCGAGAAGAGTTTAAAGAAGACCTTCCTCGCTGTAAGCAAGTGTAGGTGAGAAGAGTTTAAAAAGACCTTCCTCGCCGTGAGCGGGTGTAGGCGAGAAGAGATTAAGATACATTTGCCTTAGTTTTTTCCTTCCATGTAAAATCAAAGATCAAAGAAGAGAACCAAGATGGCGTCGCCAGAACAAGGCATTGCCAAGACAAGGCGTCGCCGAGATAGCGATACCAAGAACAGGTATCACTAGAACAAAGCATCGCCAGAAGTAGGCGTTGCAGCCAAATAATCAATCAGAAGTCAAGTTTAGAGCAAGATAACATGTATGTTCATCATAAGTCAAAATCCAATTTATCGTAGTTTCCTAGTTATTGAGTTTGCATGATTGTCATTTTAAGTTTTCAAAGAAAAGACTTTGTCGTCCTTGTGTAATTTAGGGCAGATTCAGATCGCATGCATTCAGTCCAAAGTTTTAAGACCTCATCGCCACCTCGCGATCGGAGGCAAAAGTATAAAGTTTTAAGCCCTCGTCGCCAGTTGGCGATCGGAGGTAAAGGTTAAGTTTTAAGTCCTCATCGCTGCTTGGCGATTGGAGGCACAAGTCAAGTTTTAAGTCCTCATCACCACTCGGCGATTGGAGGCACAAATTAAGTTTTTAAGTCCTCATCGCCACCTAGCGATCGGAGGCACAAGTATAAAGTTTTTAAGTTCTTGTCGCCACCTGGCAATCGGAGGTGAAAGTTAAGTTTTAAGTCCTACTCGCCTAGAACGAGTATAGGCGAGAACAGAATAAAAAGTCCTACTCGCCTAGAGCGAGTATAGGCGAGAACAGATCAGAAGTCCTACTCGCCTAGAACGAGTTTAGGCGAGAGCAGATTAAGAAGTCCTACTCGCCAAGAACGAGTATAGGCGAGAGTTCAGAGCAAGATGACAGATATGTACAGTATGAGTTAAAATCCGGGAGCCTAGTCCTTGAGCAGGGGTTAAGGGATTCCTTCGGGACGCCCCCTCCTCAAGTATGAATAGCTAGCCCCGGTACCAGATAACAGTTAAAACCCGGGCGCCTAGTCCTTGAGCAGGGGTTAAGGGATTCCTTCGGGACGCCCCCTCCTCAAGTATGAATAGCTAGCCCCGGTACCAGATAACAGTTAAAACCCGGGCGCCTAGTCCTTGAGCAGGGGTTAAGGGATTCCTTCGGGACGCCCCCTCCTCAAGTATGAATAGCTAGCCCCGGTACCAGATAACAGTTAAAATCCGGGCGCCTAGTCCTTGAGCAGAGGTTAAGGGATTCCTTCGGGACGCCCCCTCCTCAAGTATGAATAGCTAGCCCCGGTACCAGATAACAGTTAAAATCCGGGCGCCTAGTCCTTGAGCAGGGGTTAAGGGATTCCTTCGGGACGCCCCCTCCTCAAGTATGAATAGCTAGCCCCGGTACCAGATAACAGTTAAAATTCGGGCACCTAGTCCTTGAGCAAGGGTTAAGGGATTCCTTCGGGACGCCCCCTCCTCAAGTATGAATAGCTAGCCCCGGTACGAGATGAGATTAAAAGTCCTCAGTGCATCCAGGCAGACCCCTGGGCAAGTTGAGGCACCAGAGAAAGTCCTCCTCACCCTCGAGTGAGTTTAGGCAAGATGAGATTAAAAGTCCTCAGCGCATCCAGGCAGACCCCTGGGCAAGTTGAGGCACCAGATAAAGTCCTTCTCGCCGTCGAGCGAGTTCAGGCAAGAACAGAGTACAAGACCTCTTTGCTTAAGCAAATTGAGGCAAGTTCGAAAGTCCTCAGTGCAGAACCAGGCCAACAAAGTCTTAGGCGACGACCTAGAAATACACATGTCACTTGGCAGATCAAGAAATTAAGCATCAATTTATGCTAAGATTGGGTTGAGTAAAAACCAACCAAGTTATCAGGTGATCGCACAACAGATAAGTTATCAGGGTGGAAGAAGTCACAGGGTGGCTGAGGTAGGTTCGTAAAAGACACCTCACTACTCAGATCAAGTCGTTTCAGATTAAAGGCTCAGGGAAGGCAGAGGGGGGTCCGTTAAAGGTAGCTCTCCTCCCAGAATGAGCAGAATTGATAGCTCAAGGTATGAGGCCGCTCCCCAGAGGACGTCTTAGCAGATAAAAAGGAACATAGCATCCAAAGAAGCCCATGGCTTTGTGATTGAAGCTCGAAAGAAGAAGTACACGGCGAGAACTAAGTTAGCAGAGTTTGAGGCGATGACATAGAAGTGCGCATGTCATTTGGCAGATCAGGCGAGCTAGATTTCAGATACTAAGACTGACCCACGCCTACTGCCCAGTAAGTGATTTTGCGTTAAATGTTATTGTTATAAACTAATAGTTTGTCTAGTTAACTTGATTTTCACAGAGCTAAGCACCAGTTGGCGCTAAGTCGATTTCTTTAAAAGCAAGAGTTAGTCAGTTATATCAAATGATTACACAGCAGATAAAAGCGAAACCATGCGCATATTTATATGTATTAAAGAAGAAGATGGAACAGTGAACTTCTTAGTCTTTTTGCTGAAAACAAGTTATCAGCTCAAGACTGGGGGGGCTTGTGTACCGTCCCGGTCATCGGGTGTGATGACGTGGACAAGAGAAAGGTAGGTGGCCAAGAAGTCAACATAGTCGCCGTATAGTCAACATAGCGCAAGAGATACGACGCTTAAGTTAAAGCCCAAGTGGCCGCAAGGTTATACATTGCAATCCAGACAAGGGAAGTCCATGGGCCGGATACGCTAAGATCCTAAAGACAGCGGCGCAAGGACCTTCTCCAAGGAACCCTAGATAATAGCAAGCAACGCAGAGGTAAACCCTAGTTTTCACCTGTATAAAGGGCACAAAGAGCCCTAGTAAGGTACGCTTTCATAATTACACAAAACACTAGACCCTGGTTGTTCTTGACGGCGCACCCAGCTGTGAGCACAAGGCAATTAGGGCAACACAGTTTAGCCACACAGTTTCAGTCATTGAAACAATCATACAGTCTCTAGTCACTTTGGTGTTTCTCGCTAGCTGACTTGATCGTCGGAGTGCAAACGGCCGCGAGGGCGCCCCTTTGTTCTTCTTTTTCAGGTACTCGTAGACAAGGCAGAACGAAGGTGCTCTAGCTCGTGGGGACAAGCCACTCATAAAGACGACCCAGGTCAACCGGCCGGAACATTCGTCTTTACTTACAAGGATTTAACTGTAATACAATTTGAGATGTGTGGCGTTCCAAGTGCGAGGAATCGCCCCTCCTTCTAACGTCTTTCAAGCGGTAGGCGCCGTTCCCGAGCACCTCGGTTATTCTGAACGGTCCCGTCCACTTAGGCGATAACTTGTTCTGCATCTCGTACTGATGGGCCTTCCTCATCACCAGATCGCCACTTCTAAACTGCCTTGACATTACCTTAGAGTTATACCTTCGCTCAATCCTTCTCTTTACTGCTTCGGCCTTCACTCTCGCCTCCTCCCTGACCTCATCCAGCAAATCCAGATTCATTCTTCTTTCTTCGTTCGAGTCTTCCGCCATAAAGTTCTGAAATCTCGGCGAGCTTTCCTGGATTTTGACTGGAATCATCGCATCACATCCATAAACCAAACTAAACGGGGTCTCGTGGGTTCCTGACTGCTCAGTGGTATGGTACGCCCAAACTATGCGGGGTACCTCTTCAGCCCACGACCCCTTAGCTTTCTCTTGTCTTCTCTTTAAACCTCTCTGCAACACCCGATTGACAGACTCCACTTGGCCATTCGTCTGTGGGTGCTCGACGGATGCGAACACCTGTTGTATTCCCACCTCTTCGCACAACTTTTTCAACAGGTGACTCGCAAACTGAGTCCCATTGTCTGACACCAGGCGTTTAGGCACACCAAATCGGCACACTATGTTCTTCCATACAAAGCTCTCAACCTTGTGTGCGGTGATCTGGGCCACTGGCTCCGCTTCGATCCACTTGGTGAAGTATTCAATCGCCACTACCAAGTACTTCATCTGCCTGACCGCCAATGGGAAGGGTCCCAGAATGTCAATTCCCCAAGTATGAAACGGCCAGGGGCTGTAAATTGACTTCAGCTCTTCTGGGGTGCTTTGTGCCAATTGGCGTGCTGCTGGCATTGCTTGCAACGCTGGGCGTATCTCTTGCAATCTTCTCTCATCGTGGGCCAGTAATAGCCTGCACGGATAGTCCTTGTCGCCAGCTATCGACCTCCAATGTGGCTCCCGCAAATTCCCTCATGGAGCTCAGCCAAAATCCTCATGCACTTCTCTCCGTGTATACATACAAGAAGAGGGTGTGTAAATCCAAACCTGTACAGCTCGCCGTCAATAAGGGTAAACTTGCTGAAGTTCTTCTTTATTTTTCTGGCCTCAGTTGAGTCAATTGGAAGCACACCATCCGCTAAATAACGTTGGTATGGTGTTATCCACGTGTCTGGTTCGTGGACAGCGCAAACCTGTATCGATCTTGCCCCTTCCGCTGGGCGCGCTCTGACCCTCGGCACCCTCAGAGTTTCCTGCGTTAGGGATCTATGACTTCTCGCTGGTCTTTCCATTGATCTGCAAACATGGAGAACTTGGTGGTCTGCCACGAATGCTCGAGGCGCTTTCAAAGTTTCTTGAATGACAGTCCTCTGCCTGCCCCCCTTGCTCGAACTGGCGAGCTTGGCTAGCAAGTCAGCTCGGGCATTCTGTTCTCTTGGCACGTGCACCACTTCAAATGAAGTGAAAGATCTTCTTAGCTCTTGCACATACTCCAAGTAGGCTGCCATCTGCGGGTCCTTGGCTTGGAAATCGCCAGTTACTTGTCCGGTGACCAACAACGAATCGCTCTTGGCCATCAGCACTCTCGCCCCCATTTCCTTAGCCAGCAGGATTCCGGCGATCAAAGCCTCATACTCTGTTTGGTTGTTGCTTGCTTTGAAAGCAAACATCAATGATTGCTCTATCAACACTCCGTTGGGCCCTTCCAAAATGACCCCAGCCCCGCTGCCCAACTGGTTGGACGACCCATCAACTGAGAGTACCCAGCGAAAGTCACCCTCGGCGTTCCGTGCCACCTCGGAGGACAACTCGACCACGAAATCGTCAAAGACTTGCCCTTTGATGATCCCCGGGGTTCATATTTAATGTCGAACTCCGAAAGCTCGACTGCCCACTTCACCATCCTTCCAGCAACATCGGGCTTCTTCAAAACCTTTTGGATTAGCAGATCAGTCATCACCAGTACCGTGAAGCTCTGGAAGTAATGGCGCAATCTCCTCGCCGAGAATACAACCGCCAATGCTGCCTTTTCTAGGGCCTGGTACCTTACCTCTGGGCCTTGCAGCACTTTGCTAACAAAATATATAGGCCTTTGGATCTGATCCTGATCTTGCACTAGCACTGCGCTGATTGCCCTCTCAGTTATGGCAAAGTATAGCCTGAGCGGTGTTATGTCTTGATCCTGCCGGTTGACCTGAGTGCAAGAGCCTTGCCACGTCAAAGGTTTCTCCTTCTCGATCAGCTTCGCACCATGTTAGCCTCTGTTCTTCGCGTCTCAATTCTTCGCAAGAACCTGCAGAAAACAGAGTGGCGCCACTGCGGCCGATCGCGCTCCGACGCTCGAGTCAGTGACGGAATCACCAAATACTCAGAGAGAATATCAAAACTCAAGGAATCGTGCGCAGTGAATCTCAGTGTTCTGAAAAGCGTACTCAAGTGTTCTCAGAAAGCGTACCTCAAAGTCTGTTAAGAGTTCCTTATATACCTGAGCACTTTCTCTCTCCTGACGGTTACACCTCTGGACACGTGGCTCGCATCCAGCTGTACACGTGTCACCATCTGGAGCCCCCTTCTACTTGAGCGTCACCTCTACTCTTCAGGCTATTCGACTAAGTTACCCATGCAAGGAGTAACTTGGTGCATAGCTTCCTTGGAGCGCGACCCCTTGAGTGGCGAGTACGGGGTGTCACCATGCACACCTTCTCTGTGGTCTCGCCTGCCGCCATCACGATCTGCTTCACTTGCACATCATGCATGTTCTGGTAAACTTTTCCCTTGCCCCGACTTCTGTCTAGGGAATGATCATCTGATAACTTCGTCCTTCGTATTTGTACCCTTTGAAAGCCTTAAGCGAGCCTTCCTGATCTTTCGGCGATATGCCCCTTTCGGCGGTCTCTAACCACTTGATCACCTAAAACTCACATACGGCGATTATGACGCAAGCCTGGTGACCACCGGTTATACATGCTAGAGATCGGAGAACGCCAACTCAACGATTGGCGACTACAAACTTCCCGATGTACTTCCCTTCCGTCAGCCAGTTGTCCCGTTCAACACGCCTATACCATCGCTTGCTGCCACGTCATCGCCTCCGGTTACCTGATCGATACACAAGCCCCCCAGTCTTAAGCTGAGACTTGTCCAGCGAAAAGACTAAGAGGTCACGTCATCGTCGATCTACGTGGAGCTGGTATAGGTTTCCGTACGTTCGTACCCTCTGCCTTTCTGACGCTCCACCAACCCCTTTTTCAATCACACGACACGTGGCTTCATCAACGGTCGTCTTTAATTGACGTTTGCACAACTACCCCCATCCACTATCAAGGAACAAATGTTGTTTTGAATAAGACATCTTGTATGGAAAATATTTTCCCTTTGACTTTCATCAAAAGGTTGTGAAACTTGTCCAAGAAGTCTTCTCACAACTAACAAGTCCCCTTCAAGTGGACATTCACTCTCTTCCTCACTAGATGCATGAGAATGCAATGAATGCTTTGAAGAATCCGAATCATGCTCACTAACTACAATGCCCTCATGCATGTACATACTTCGTTTTGAAGGACAATTTGCAGCAATATGACCATAACCCATACATTTAAAGCATTTAGTGTTAGATGTTCTAGTGGGAGACTTAGGTCTAGATGTTGATGGCTTAGATTCCTTGGGTTTGAAAGAAGAATCTTTGGAAGGATGTTTTGAAACAGAAGTTTTGTTTCTCCAAGACTTGGAGTAGTATCCATTATTGGAAGCATTTTTAAAAGAATTTTTCTTAGCAAGTTGGGCTTCCACCTTCATTGCAAGATGAACTAAAGAGCCCAATGAAGAATACTCTTGTAACTCAACAATGTCTTGGATATCCTTCCTAAGACCACTCACAAACCTAGCAACCATGGCTTCTTCACTTTCTTCTAATTCAATTTTAAGCACAAGCGTCTCAAGCTCCTTATAATATTCATCCACATTTAGCGTGCCTTGTTGAAACCGTTGGAGTCTCAACATGAGGTCTTTCCTAAAATGTGGGGGTACAAACCTAGCGCGCATATGATCCTTTAAAGAGTTCCAAGAGTCCACGGGAGGACCCTTGTGATAGATAATGTCCTTTACAATCCCATGCCACCATTTCATGGCATAATCACTAAACTCTAGGGTGGCTAGCTTGAGCTTATGCTCATCTTGGATCTCATGGATCTCAAAAATTTGTTCACACTTAGCCTCCCAATCTAAATACACATTTGGATCACTAGAACCATTAAAACAAGGTAGTTTGACCGAAGGAAGCTTGGACTTTGCATCATGGTAGAAGCCATTGCCGTAGTGAATCCTTTCCCCTTGGTGATGATGTCTTTGTCCATGGACTTGGGGTGGAGGTCTCCTTCTCCTATGCTCATCTTCACGGCCAACATCATTTGAAGAAGCTCTTGAAGATGGTCTATGAGAATGATGTCCATCATGGATAGAAGGAGATGGTCTAGTTTGTTGGACCTCCATCTTTTGCAATTTCTCCTCCAACCTTCTAATTGTTCTTTGAGCTTCATGTAATTCACCAAGAATTGAAGCTTTGGAAGGAGAATTCTGCTTGTAGGATGCATCACTTGAAGATCCAGCCATTTGTAATTAAAAAAAACAGCAAACACACAAAACAGCAAACAAGTTAAAAATTAGCAAAAACAGTGAGCTTTGCAATTGAAACTGCCGAAGTGAATTTAAGGCTGAAAAAGATATCACTCTCAAAGAAATAATGTTCTTGCACCAATCTGATCTTGAGGCCTTGGAATCCTCAAATGAAATATGTCAAAGCAAGCACACCAATCTTAAGAGCAAACCACCACAAAACCAAAGAAACAATAAAGACAAACAAGAAAAGGTATAAGCAAGGAAAGGTAATTGCAAAAGGAATACTATATGTAAGACAAACTCAAAGAGTAAGAATGAAAGACAAGCAAGAAAATAAAGAACTCAATGAGAAAAGTAGGCACACAAAAGAATACTTAAGGAAAAGCACTAGAGTAGATGAAGAAAACAAAAAAAATTAGCTACTGGAATTTTTTTTTTTTTTTTTTTAAAATGCAAACTGTGCTGGATATTCACTGATTTAACTGGAACGTTGTAGAGCGAACTGGATTATGAAATTTATACCACAGAAACTTCAAGATGTTAACTCAAAAATGGCACTGGAATCAATTAAAAACAGTAAGCCAATTGAGAGAAATAATTTTTTTAAACTCACTGCCAGATTACCGTATTTTTTTCGGCAGGAATGTACACTTTTTTATTTTATTTATCATTTTTTGTGTACTTCATATTTTTGAATGATTCTTTTTTCTATTCTTTTCTAACACTTTGAATATCTCAAATCCAGAATTTCAGAATTTTACAGTACGTAAATCAGTTGCAATAAGGAAAAACAGTAAGCACTCTTTTCAGAAACAGAGGAATCCTAATAGGAATAAAAAAACAGAATGATGAACTAGCAAAGACATAATAGAAAATGATGTAGTGAAACTTGTATAGGTCTAGAATACAAGTATGAACTCAATTCTAAAAAGAAAATGCACAAAGGATCAACATCAATTCAGAAAATTATATGACACCAAAGCAAGAAACAATCAAAACAATAAAAGTACTACTAGAAGTAATGACATATATGGAATAACATGACTAAGACACAACTTGACATGATTCAAAAATTAAAAGACACAACACAAATTGTAACAAATGAAAGGAAGCTTAAGGTAAACTCTAGGAAGGATAATGCCATTCCAAAAGAGCAACCATACTCATAAGAATTATGAGTGCCATAAACCTTTCCTCAAACACTTGGAGCAAAAGAAAAACAGCAAGAAAACTCAATTAAAATTCTAAAACAGAAACTTAAATTGCAAGAAAAAAATTAAAGAGCTCTTGAAATAAAGTGCACACAACTCAACAATTAAACAAGAATGAACCTAAGACTCATGATACCACATGATGTGATTCCAATAGCCACATAGAACAAGATTCTTGACACTTTGAGGAATCACCTTGAGCTGGAAAATGTAGAGGCACTTTCTTAGAAGTTGGATCATGGTTCTAAAATCAAGAACTCACCAATAACAAGTACCAAATCCCAAACTCATTTGGATGAACCAAATATTGTCAAATTGAATCAACAAAGGAGAAGGAAAAGAAGAAACCGAACAGAATTTGAACTTAAAACAAAAGAACCGAACAGAATTTAAAAACAAAGCAGAATATAGGTGCTGAAAATAGAAAAACCGAAAGCTAGACAACTCAAAACACAAGATAACATGAACAAATTGAAGAAGAAGAAAGGAAGGAGAAGAGAATGCTCATGAAGATGAAGGAATGGTTGGATGATCACGCCACTAGAAGAATGGATGCTCCTAGATGAGTGTGGAAGCCGCCACTTGAGGAAACCATGGTCCTTCAAGATAAGACTAGAGAAGAAGCTCAAAGCTCTCCAAATGCTCACTCCAATTTTGAGTATAGTTTCTTTAGATAAAATTCAAATATGAAATTTACAAGGAAGGCACCTCTATTTATAGCCTAAGGTGCTGAAAATTGAAAGCTAAACAATTCAAAATTCCCTCCAAAAGCTATCTAGAACCGGCGCTAATTGCCAAGCAAGGAAGGTGTGATCCCTTCCTTCACTTTGGCACCCCCTATTCTACTCCTACACCTATCTACTAATACACCCCCCTAAAGCTCCTAACTAAAACCTAAAAAGATGCTATAACAAAAGAGGTTTCTAAGGTTTCCCTCTAAGCACCTTCAACTAAAGACACTATAAAAAGAGAAAATAAATGTCCTCTAGCTCCCAAGGCTTTGAACATGCTTCTTGTAATCCTTTGAGGTGGACTTTGACCTCCATGGGCGTCCTCCATTTGTGCCTCCACCTCTTCTTGAGCTTGATGAGTGGCCTCCATGTTCTCTTGGGCTTGATCTCCATCATACTCCCCGAGTTGGAGAGAATTCGACCACGAATTCTGGAGACCTACAGAAAAAGGAGTTAGATCGCTGACATTAAAAGTATGACTACCTAAGAATGTATCAGGCATATCTAACTCATAAGCATTGTCATTAATCCTCTTGAGGACTTGGAAAGGTCCATCCCCTCGAGGCATTAGTTTGGACTTCCTTTGAGTAGGAAAACGATCCTTCCTCAAGTGAAGCCAAACCCAATCGCCCTCATCAAACAACAATGCTTTTCTCCTTTTATTGGCAAGTTCAGCATACTTGCCAACCTTCTTCTCAATTCTCTTCTTGATGTCTTTATGCAAAGTTTTCACAAAAGAAGCCTTTTCATCCCCATCTTTGCATAAGACATCGTCAAGAAGGGGAATAGGAAGAAGATCAAGAGGTGTTAGGGGATTAAACCCATAGACCACCTCAAAAGGAGAATGGGAGGTGGTAGAATTTACTACTCGGTTATATGCAAACTCAACATGGGGTAGTAAATTCTCCCACACTCTAGGATTCCCCGAAATAAAGCATCTCAATAGTTGTCCTAAAGTTCTATTCACCACCTCGGTTTGACCATCAGTTTGTGGGTGGCAAGTGGTAGAAAATAAAAGCTTAGTTCCAAGCTTGCCCCACAAGGTCTTCCAAAAGTGACTCAAGAACTTAGGATCTCTATCGGACACTATAGACCTAGGAATCCCATGCAAGCGAACCACTTCTTGGAAGAAGAGGTTTGCAATGTGGCATGCATCATCCACTTTGTGGCAAGGAATAAAATGAGCCATCTTTGAAAAACGATCCACTACCACAAAAATGGAGTCCTTTCCCTTTGATGTCTTGGGTAAGCCTAATATGAAATCCATAGATATATCTACCCAAGGCATTGAAGGGATAGGAAGAGGAGTATAAAGACCATGGGGATGCATTTTAGATTTAGCTTTGCGGCAAGCTATGCATTTATCACACAAACTATGAACATGTTTATGCATATGAGGCCAAAAGAAATGTTCATGCAACACATCCAAAGTTTAAGCAACCCCAAAATGTCCCATTAAACTCCCCTCATGAGCTTCTCTAACAAGAGATAATCTAATAGAGCATTGGGGAACACAAAGACGTTTTCCTTTAAAAAGAAAGCCATCTTGAATAAAAAAGTCTTTGTGTCCTCCCTTAAGACACTCTTGATAGAGAAGAGAAAAATCAAGGTCATCATGATAAAGTTCCTTAATGTGATCAAAACCAAGATATTGAGATGTTAAAAGATTTAGCAAGGTGTATCTTCTAGAAAGAGCATCCGCCACAATATTTATTTTACCTTGCTTGTGTTTGATCACATAAGGAAATTGCTCAATGAATTCCACCCACTTGGCATGCCTCTTGTTAAGTTTGTTTTGGCTTTTCAAATATTTAAGAGATTCATGATCACTATGTATCACAAACTCTTTGGGAAAAAGATAGTGTTGCCAAGTAAACAAAGCCCTAACAAGTGCATATAATTCTTTATCATAGGTGGAATAGTTGAGATGACTTCCCTTCAATTTCTCACTAAAATAGGCTATGGGGTGGCCCTCTTGGAGGAGAACAGCCCCAATACCTATGCTTGAAGCATCACACTCAATCTCAAATGTCTTAGTGAAATTAGGAAGGGCCAAGATGGGAGCATTAGTCAATTTTTCTTTCAAAGTATCAAAAGCATTTTGTTGTGCTTCTCCCCAATGAAAGACCACATCCTTTTTCACTATGTCATTGAGTGGTGCGGCAATGGTACCAAAGTTTGGGACAAATCTTCTATAGAAAGAAGCAAGCCCATGAAAACTTCGGACCTCATTCAAAGATTTCGGTGTAGGCCAATTTTGAATGGCCACCACCTTTGTTTTGTCCACATGGACCCCTTTACAACTCACAACAAACCCTAGGAATTCTATATGATCAAGAGCAAACATACATTTAGCAAGGTTAGCATACAAATGTTCCTTCCTAAGGGTTTCCAAAACTTGCCTAACATGCAACCTATGGTCATTCAAAGATAAGCTATAAATGAGAATGTCATCAAAGTAAACCACAACAAACTTACCAATGAAAGGTCTAAGAACATGATGCATGAGGCGCATGAAGGTACTTGGTGCATTAGTTAAACCAAAAGGCATAACTAACCACTCATATAAACCAAAGTTGGTCTTAAAAGCCGTCTTCCATTCATCACCCGGTTTGATACGGATTTGATTGTAGCCGCTTTTAAGATCAATCTTTGAAAAGATTTTTGAACCATGTAATTCATCCAACAAATCATCTAGTCTAGGTATGGGATGCCTATACTTAATGGTTATGTTATTGATGGCCCTACAATCCGAACACATTCGCCATGTGCCATCCTTTTTTGGCACTAAGATGATAGGCATAGCACAAGGACTCATGCTATCTTGCACCCACCCTTTTTCAATCAAAGCCTCAACTTGTTGGCGAATTTCCTTGGTTTCACTTGGATTGGTCCTATATGCGGGACGATTTGGTAAAGAAGAGCCCGGTATCAAATCAATTTGGTGCTCAATCCCTCTCAAAGGTGGAAGTCCATTTGGAGGATCTTGAAACACATCTTTGAACTCTTGTACTAGCCACATTTGCACAACTACCCCCATCCACTATCAAGGAACAAATGTTGTTTTGAATAAGACATCTTGTATGGAAAATATTTTCCCTTTGACTTTCATCAAAAGGTTGTGAAACTTGTCCAAGAAGTCTTCTCACAACTAACAAGTCCCCTTCAAGTGGACATTCACTCTCTTCCTCACTAGATGCATGAGAATGCAATGAATGCTTTGAAGAATCCGAATCATGCTCACTAACTACAATGCCCTCATGCATGTACATACTTCGTTTTGAAGGACAATTTGCAGCAATATGACCATAACCCATACATTTAAAGCATTTAGTGTTAGATGTTCTAGTGGGAGACTTAGGTCTAGATGTTGATGGCTTAGATTCCTTGGGTTTGAAAGAAGAATCTTTGGAAGGATGTTTTGAAAAAGAAGTTTTGTTTCTCCAAGACTTGGAGTAGTATCCATTATTGGAAGCATTTTTAAAAGAGTTTTTCTTAGCAAGTTGGGCTTCCACCTTCATTGCAAGATGAACTAAAGAGCCCAATGATGAATACTCTTGTAACTCAACAATGTCTTGGATATCCTTCCTAAGACCACTCACAAACCTAGCAACCATGGCTTCTTCACTTTCTTCTAATTCAATTTTAAGCACAAGCGTCTCAAGCTCCTTATAATATTCATCCACATTTAGCGTGCCTTGTTGAAACCGTTGGAGTCTCAACATGAGGTCTTTCCTAAAATGTGGGGGTACAAACCTAGCGCGCATATGATCCTTTAAAGAGTTCCAAGAGTCCACGGGAGGACCCTTGTGATAGATAATGTCCTTTACAATCCCATGCCACCATTTCATGGCATAATCACTAAACTCTAGGGTGGCTAGCTTGAGCTTATGCTCATCTTGGATCTCATGGATCTCAAAAATTTGTTCACACTTAGCCTCCCAATCTAAATACACATTTGGATCACTAGAACCATTAAAACAAGGTAGTTTGACCGAAGGAAGCTTGGACTTTGCATCATGGTAGAAGCCATTGCCGTAGTGAATCCTTTCCCCTTGGTGATGATGTCTTTGTCCATGGACTTGGGGTGGAGGTCTCCTTCTCCTATGCTCATCTTCACGGCCAACATCATTTGAAGAAGCTCTTGAAGATGGTCTATGAGAATGATGTCCATCATGGATAGAAGGAGATGGTCTAGTTTGTTGGACCTCTATCTTTTGCAATTTCTCCTCCAACCTTCTAATTGTTCTTTGAGCTTCATGTAATTCACCAAGAATTGAAGCTTTGGAAGGAGAATTCTGCTTGTAGGATGCATCACTTGAAGATCCAGCCATTTGTAATTAAAAAAAACAGCAAACACACAAAACAGCAAACAAGTTAAAAATTAGCAAAAACAGTGAGCTTTGCAATTGAAACTGCCGAAGTGAATTTAAGGCTGAAAAAGATATCACTCTCAAAGAAATAATGTTCTTGCACCAATCTGATCTTGAGGCCTTGGAATCCTCAAATGAAATATGTCAAAGCAAGCACACCAATCTTAAGAGCAAACCACCACAAAACCACAGTAACCAAGCGACCACCGACAGATCAGGCGGCAGAGAGGTCGGGGGAAAGATCATCCAGAATGGTGATCGGTGGTCAGTAGCCAAGTGGCCACCAACGGACCAGTTCTCAGACTCGCGCCTGGAGGCAGAGCGCGAGAAGCGAATAAACACTGATCAGTCATCGGGTGTATTGTCATCAGGGTCTCGTGTTACACGCAGTTAAACTAGGATTGAGGTTCCCAGCGAGAGCGTTACGCATGGATCTCGCATGAGCACACCTCAGGGAATCATGCACGAGAGTGGCCCGAGGGAACTAGTAAACCAGTCAGTGATTGGTGATTCCCTCAACCCATTATGTGCGTGGCATCGTGAAGGGTAAGTCGCCTACGCAGAGAGCAACGTTTGGTGAGTGTGCCTAGACCAGCCACACCCGACGTTCTCCTAAGAGTATGCGATTTACCCAGATAAGAGAAATATCCTAAGCTACTCCGCAAGGGCGTAACTTAGGCACACAAAGAGAAGCGCTAGAGCCCTTCCAGTAAATGACACGTGTGTGGTTAGATGTGAGTTGCAGGCCTCCACGTGTCACCATCTGAGAGGGGTGCGGTCCAGACAAAAGTGCACTCCGTACCATTAAGGGTACAGACAGGCGCAGCCCAGCGCAGAGACGCGCGGACATGCACAGACACCCACACTCTCTGATTCTGTAGGTACACTGTCTCTGAAAAGCGTAACAGGTTTCTGACACATGCCAGAAAAGCATAACAGAATTCTGTTATGCCCAGAAACAGAGACAGAGAGATAAAAGGAGGAATCAGGGAGAGAAGTGGGGGATACGAAAAACAGAGAGCAAGAGTTTTTCATACACACTACTAGTTTTCTGATTTGGTGGTTCTGTGGACTAACTTGATCGTTGTACCGTCCCGTATCCGGGCGCTGACTAAGTCAAGGTCAAAGTCAACGACTGGAAGGTCAAAAGTCAACGCAAGGCGTCGCCTAGGTGTAGAGATGCCAAGAGGAAGCGTCGCCAAGGCCAGGCGTCGCCAGGGGAAGGCGTCGCCAAGGCAAAGCGTAGCCCAGATGGAGGCATCGCCTCGCTAGGGCGTCGCCAGATCAAACAGTGCTAAAGTAAGGCAATCACGGTGTGGTTCCCCGATACCCATGGGTAGGAAAGACCATGGAGGGAGCGACGCCGTGAGAAGGCCTCAGGTCCCAATAGCACGGGGCAACAGTAAAGAGAAGGAAAAGGTGGCTTCAAGGCCATAGTAATAGTACCAGTGAAGGGTAGCCTGACTCGTGAAGTGCTCCTGCCGCCCCAGAGACGCCTGTGGGGCAGATACGACTTAAGAGGAAAGTCACGCCCAGGGCAACCGGGTGCAGAGTACAAAAGGAAGGCAGATACGCTCTCAAAGTAAGTGACTAGATACTTGGGGGCATGAGTTGGCACCCAAAAAGTCACCCCTAGCGCAGTAGCACTCCAAGCAGGAGGACTCACACGTAGAAACGTCCCCAGGTGGGCAGGAGCGCCCCCAGATGGGGTCATGGCGTCGTAAGGCCCTCCACGTGTACGACAGCCATGCCAGAATAGAAACACCTTTCAGTCAGGTGCCAGGTAATTAAAAGTCATTCAATACAGTTTCCCTTTTGAGCATTCAGGTACTATAGTGGCTCCCGAGCGTTTCAACGTCTTAAATGCGCTACGTTTTCTAATTAAGCGCTTTAATGAGTGCATTACGTTTGTGATTAAAAGCGCTTTAAGACGCTTTAAATGCTTGGGTAGTTTAAATAGCGCGGAGAATGTTGGAATAAGGGTTGGAACCTTCGGCAAATTTACCAGAGAACTCTCTAGTTGCTTGCTCGTGCTTCAAGGTTGCGTACAAGTGACTGGGGAATATTTTTGCCTGAAGGAGACAACACACACACACCACCTTCAGAGTGCCACACGCGGTGCTCAGACACGGAGGTGGACAGTTTTTGGTGTTTTTGCTGGCTGACTTGAGCGTCGGAGTGCACACGGCCGCTAGGGCGCCTCTTTGTCCTCTTTTTTTTTGCAGGAATCCACAGGCAACCAGTGGGAAGGTGTCCCTAGCTGACGGTTGAGGTCGCGCACGAAGACGTCCCGGTCAACCGGACGGAACATTTGGCGCCCAGCGTGGGACCGATATAAAACATCAGTCCCATCACAAGTTCGATAAGGTTTATCAAGTTACAGTAACGTTGAAGGAGTTGGGAGCGACAATGGCCCCCACCAGACGAGGAGCGGCGCGCGCAGCCCCAGCAGACCTATCCATGCAGCAGGTCGTGGAGATAATGAGGGGGCTGCAGCAGGACATGGCGGATTCGAAACTGGAGCAAGAACGCATGCAGGCAGACCTCGATGCCTCGCACGAGCGGAACGAAGAGCTCCACCGGGTGAATGAAGAGTTGCGCCAGGGCCTGAGAAACGATCGGAGGCGGCCTGGACAGGACGAGACGGAGAACCATTCCCCACCAAGGGAGTTTTCCACTCCTTTCTCACAGGAGATCCTAGACGCAGCGATCCCGAACACGTTCGCGGGACCCAAGGTGATCTTCACCGGGATGGAGGACCCAGAGACGCACCTGGCTGCATTTCATACGCAGATGGTCCTGATAGGCGGTTCTGATGCTGCCAAGTGCAAGCTCTTCATGAGCACCCTGACCGGGATGGCTATGGAGTGGTTCATTAGCCTCCCAGAAGGTCATATCACATCCTTCCTCCAATTGTCGCGGTTATTCCGAGAACAGTACTTAGCCAACAAGGCCCCGCCGCCGGTCTCCTACGACCTGTTCGACGTGAAGCAATATCAGGGGGAGACCCTGAAGGAGTATATCAATCGCTTCGGGGCCCAGGTCGTGAAGGTTGGCACAATAGAAGAGCCTATGATCGTGTACGCATTTGTGAAAGGCGTATGCCCCGGCCCCTTCGGAGAATCCATTATCCGTAATCGCCCTAGGACTTTCGCTGAATTACGGCGCAGGGCAGTAGAGCATATTGCTTCGGAAGGGGAGGTATGTGTGAAGCGCACCAGCACCGTGCCCTCACGCCCGAGGGGACTGGCGCGAGTTCAACCCGTCAGAGTCAATGAGACCACGACAGGGAGAAAGAAGCCAGAGGCAAGACACCCCTACGAGGCCAGAAAGCCCCAGCCCCGGGGCCCAGCAGGAGGCGAACGCCCCGCCAGAGAAAGAGCAAGACCGGCGAGGTACAACTTCGTAGTTGAGTTGAAGGATTTGATCGCCGTACCCAACATAGCCGAGAGGCTGAGGCGACCGGTGAAGACCGACAAGGTGATAGGGCCCCGCAAAGACTCTTGGTGCGAATTTCACGAGGCTTTCGGGCTCCAAATTGATAATTGGCTGTCGTTGGGCTACCAGCTACATGAGCTGGTGAGGACTGGGTTTGTGAAAGATTATGTCGCAGATTCCACAACGACCGCCACCTTGCTGCCGCCGGCAGATGAGCCAGCACACGAGATGCCTGTGCTTGGCGAGGTCCACACCATTGCTGGAGGTTTTTCCGGCGGAGGACCCACCGCCTCCCAGCGGAAGAAATACGCGAGGGGGGTGAATTCAATCGAAGAGAGGCTCTCGGGGGAGCTCTGGGAGTCAGATATTGTGTTCACAAGAAGAGACCTCCGAGATGTGGTGCCCCACGACAACGATCCCGTTGTCATCTCAGTCGTCACAGCTGGAAGGAAGGTCCACAGAGTGCTTGTTGATCAAGGAAGCTCGGCAGACGTCATGTTTCTGTCGACCTTTAATAAGTTACGGTTGTCCCCCGATCTGCTGAGTCCCTATACGGGATGTTTGTATGGGTTCGGGGATAACCAGGTAGAAGTCCGGGGGTACCTGGAGTTGAGGACTACGTTCACAGACAGAGAGGCCTCCCGTACAGAGAGCATCCGGTACCTCATCGTGAACGCTAATTCTGCCTACAATATTTTGCTGGGCAGACCGGCGTTAAACCGTCTGAGTGCAGTGTCCTCCACCCGTCACATGAAGATGAAGCTACCGGACCTCAGTGGCCGGGTGATAGTCATCAGGTCAGACCAGGAGGAGGCGAGGAAATGCTATGAAAACAGCTTGAAGACGAAGAGAGGCGTATTTATGGTGTATGAACGTCCGCCAAGAGCGGACACGACGATGGTTGAGGCGACGCCCGTTGGGCTGACGCCTGAAGCGGCCATAGCAGAGAGGGCGAGGCCCGAAGCAGATGTGCTAATGGAGGAAGGCCCTGACGACGCGACGCCCGTAGAAGAGGCGGCGCCTGTCGAAGAGGCGGCGTCCGTCGAAGATGATAGCAGGGAGCAGCCTGCAGCTAACGCAATAGAAAGGGAGATTGGCGCCAAAGCTTTCAAGTTAGGAAGTTCGCTAAGCCCAGAAGAACAGGAAGGGGTGGTAGAAGTGATTTCGCGCCACCTGGATGCCTTCGCATGGTCCGCCTCGGATATGCCAGGCATCGACCCTGATTTCCTGTGTCACCACCTCAGCATGGACGCCACGGTCCGCCCCGTGTGTCAGAGAAGGAGGAAGTTCAATGAGGAACGACAACAGGTGGTGAAAGACGAAACGCAGAAGCTGCTGAGTGCTGGCCACATTAGGGAGATTCAGTACCCTGAGTGGCTCGCCAATGTCGTCTTGGTGAAAAAGGCGAACGGAAAGTGGAGAATGTGCGTTGACTTCACGGACCTGAACAAGGCGTGCCCAAAGGATTCCTATCCGTTGCCCAGCATCGACGCCTTGGTAGACAGCGCGTCCGGCAGCAAGGTGTTAAGTTTCCTGGACGCCTTCTCAGGGTACAACCAAATCAAGATGCACCCAAGAGACGAGTGCAAAACTGCATTCATGACGGCGACATGCAGTTACTGTTATAAGGTGATGCCCTTCGGGCTGAAAAATGCGGGCGCCACGTACCAGAGGCTAATGGATAAGGTCCTGGCGCCAATGCTTGGGAGGAATGTGTACGCTTATGTCGACGACATGGTGGTGGCGTCGCAGAGTAGGGTGCAGCACATGGCAGACCTCGAGGAGCTGTTCAACACAATATCCAAATACCGCCTCAAGTTGAACCCCGAAAAGTGCGTTTTCGGGGTAGAGGCCGGTAAGTTCTTGGGTTTTTTGCTCACCGAGAGGGGGATAGAGGCGAACCCCGACAAATGTGCGGCCATTATCGCCATGCGGAGTCCGACATCGGTAAAGGAGGTGCAACAGTTGACAGGGCGGATGGCGGCGCTCTCGAGGTTTGTTTCCGTCGGAGGAGAAAAGGGGCACCCGTACTTCCAGTGCCTCAAGAGAAACAGTCGCTTTGCCTGGACTGATGAGTGCGAAGCGACTTTCATTAAGCTGAAGGAGTACCTGGCGACGCCACCGGTCCTCTGCAAGCCGGTGACGGGCGTGCCCCTCCGTTTGTATTTTACTGTAACGGAGCGGGCCATCAGTTCTGTGTTGGTCCAAGAGCAGGACCAGAGTCAGAAGCCCATCTACTTTGTGAGCAAGGCCTTACAGGGGGCTGAGACGAGGTACCAAGCACTAGAAAAGGCGGCGCTGGCGGTAGTGTTTTCTGCTAGGAGGCTCCGTCATTACTTCCACAGTTTTACGGTGGTAGTGATGACCAATCTCCCCATACAGAAAGTGCTGCAGAAACCCGATGTGGAAGGAAGAATGGTACGCTGGGCAGTGGAGCTGTCAGAATTCGACATCCAGTACGAGCCTAGAGGGTCCATCAAAGGGCAGGTGTACGCGGATTTTGTAGCAGAACTTTCGCCCGGAGGTGAGCAAGAGGTGGAACCTAGTTCGCAGTGGCTACTCTCGGTTGATGGCTCTACAAACCAACAAGGGAGCGGTGCGGGAATAGTGTTGGAGGGACCCGACGGCATACTCATCGAGCAGGCCTTGCGTTTTGCCTTCAAGACAAGTAACAATCAGGCAGAGTATGAAGCCCTGATAGCAGGAATGCTCTTGGCGAAGGAGATGGGCGCACAGCACCTCCTGGTGAAGAGCGACTCTCAGTTGATTACGGGGCAGGTGTCGGGTGAATTCCAGGCGAAGGACCCACAGATGGCGGCGTATCTTAGATACGTCCAGTTATTGAAGGGGGCGTTCAACGCTCTTGAGCTGATACATGTCCCGAGGGAGTAGAATGCCAGAGCTGACCTGCTTGCAAAGCTGGCCAGCTCAGGCAAGGGGGGTAGACAGAGGACAGTGATCCAGGAGACTCTCAAAGCTCCGCGTCGATTCGTGGAAGACAACAGGGTGGATGTCCTCCAAATTTATACATCAAGGGGAAGGCCGAGGAGCCATTCCTCTTTAACCCAAGATACGCAGAAGGCGCCCCGCATCAGCATATACGCGGGTGTGCCTGAGGAAGAGCAGAGGCAGGTCTGTGTTTTGTCCAAGGGAGACACCTGGATGACGCCCTATAAACGGTACCTGGCGGATGGGGCTCTTCCAGTGGACCCTGAAGAGGGCAAAAAAGTCAAAAGAAATGCCGCCAGATATACTTTGGTGGATGGGGTGTTGTTCAGGCACGGCTTCACTCACCCTATCCTAACATGCGTCAGTGGCGATGAGTGCACCAGGATAATGGCGGAGCTACATGAAGGCATCTGCGGAAGCCATGTAGGGGGAAGATCCTTAGCCTCCAAGGTAATACGCGCAGGTTTTTTCTGGCCAACAGTGAAAGAGGACTGCGCACGGCACGCCCAGCGGTGTACGCAATGCCAAAAGCACGCCGACTGGCACAAGGCGCCGCCAGAAGAGTTAAGGTCTATATAAAGCCCGTGGCCTTTCCACACATGGGGAATTGACATCCTGGGCCCTTTCCCACTGGCTATCAGGCAGATGAAGTATCTGATCGTCGCCATAGAATACTTCACTAAGTGGATAGAGGCGGAGCCTGTGGCACAAATCACTGCGCATAAGGTACAACATTTTGTGTGGAGAAACATCGTGTGTCGCTTTGGCGTACCCAGGCGCCTGATATCTGACAACGGGACCCAGTTTGCCAGTCAGCAGCTGAGAAATCTGTGCGCTGAAGTGGGAATCAAACAAGTGTTTGCATCGGTTGAACACCCCTAGACCAATGGACAAGTAGAGTCAGCAAACAGAGTCCTTCTGAGGGGGTTAAAAAGAAGGTTAGAGAAGGCCAAAGGGGCGTGGGCAGAAGAGGTGCCAAGGATTATATGGGCATATCACACCACGCCCCAATCCTCTACTATGGAGACGCCTTTCAGTTTGGTATACGGGTCGGACGCGATGATTCCAGTAGAAATACACGAAAGCTCACCGCGTTTTCAAAACTTTGTGGTGGAGGAATCTAATGAAGAGAGGCGGGTGAACCTGGATCTGCTAGAAGAGGCCAGGGAAGAAGCTAGAATAAAAGCTGAAGCGATGAAGAGAAGAGTAGAGCGGCAATATAGCTCTAAGGTAAAGCCGCGACAGTTTCAGGTGGGCGACATGGTGATGAGGAAAGCCCACCCATACGAGTTGGAGAATAAGCTGTCTCCCAAGTGGACCGGGCCCTTCAGAGTTACTGAGGCTAAGGGCAATGGTTCGTACAACCTGGAGACTTTAGATGGAGGCCCTATCCCGCGCAGTTGGAATTCAGCCAACTTAAAATTTTATTTCAGTTGACTTATGTAAGCAGTATGTAACAATTTAGTCGAAGGGGACGCTCTTTTTCCCTTTCGGGGGGTTTTTTAATGAGGTCACCCTAATAAACGGAAAAACCAGTTGAGAAAAAGAAGTGCCTTGGTTTTCAGCCTTTATCTTTCCTTGTTAGAAGTAATGTGATGCGCCGCCTAGGCCATGGTGTCGCCAAGGAAGAAGGCGTCGCCTAGGTCGTGGCGTCGCCCCGAAAGAGGGCTTCGCCCAAAGTGAAGGCATGCATCGTGGGCAGAACAAGACGAAAGGAAAGCGCGTGGTATATGAGGCACATGCAAAGTAAAGTGGCGTTGCAAAAAATCAAGTATGATATTGAAAGTTGTTGTTACAAGCAATGTTCAATACAATGGGAGTGGTACAAACGAAGCAAACGCTACAAATCATACAAAAAGGCTAACAAGCCATTCCTCAGTGGGCATCAGAGTCATCGCTAGAGGAAGACGAAGCCTCTTTTCCAGCCCGCAGAGCTCGAATAAGTCGTGCCCTCTTTTCTTGGTTTATTTTCGAACCTGCGCCAGGGAAAAAGACGTGTTAGAGATACCAAGGCAAGACATGCACGTACAAAAAGCAACAAAGGCCGGAGTTGCTAAGGCAGCGGTTCTTAGATATGTACTTCTCAAGAGTCCCAGCATTAGACTCCAGGCTGATCACCGTGGCAGAGTCAAAACCTCCCGCCTCAGCAAGAATCCGGCAAGCTATTTGATCACTTGGAGCTAGATTCTTGAGGGGTTTGGCTTTGAGGACCTTTTCCTCTCTCACCCAGTACAGCGGAAACCCATCCAGAGCGTCGGGGACAACGTCAGTACGACAGATCTTGAAGAACCGGCCTTTCCACCCGGTGAACGAGCTCTGGAAGGGTGTGAAGAGAACCCTCCCGGGCACATTACTGAGAGTTACCCAGAGGTTGTGTCTCTGTCTCTTCACCTCAAAAAAGTGAAGAAAGAGGTCAACCGAGGGTGCACAACCCAGAAACCCGAAGAGGACATCGAAGGCCTTGACAAAGGCCCAGCTGTTGGGATACAACTGGGCCGGAGCCACGTTGATCTCTGTCAGCAATTCCTTCTCGAACCAAGAAAAGGGTAAGCGCACTCTGATGGTCTTGAACACCACCTGGTAAAAGTAAAAGAAAGGGACCCCTTCGTTGGCCCGTTCGTCACCACATACTGGCTCCCCTAGAGTGCAAGGGAGCACAGCGATGTCGTCGTCATGCCTCCTCGCAAAGGCCCGGTGGTCATAGGAACATGACTCTCCTTTGTGCTCCCGTATGGCCCTGGTAGAGAGTAAGCATGAACACTCGTCAAGAAGTTCATTCGAAGCCCAAGGGTACAAGTCTTTGGGATGAACTCTGGAGGAAGCAGCGTGAGATGACATTCTTTAACAAGATCAGGACTGCCAGAAACGCAAGAGTTGAGTGAGGGGAGCGAAGGCTAGAACAACCCTTCGGCAGAGAAGAAAGGGTGCAAGAAGGAAGGGTACAAGAAGAAAGAACGTAAGTAGGTTATGAAGAGTGAGAAAATGATGAGGATAGTTCCAGAGTTTGAAGAGTTAAATAAAGCGGTTAGAGCACCAAACGACGTGAATGGATGCACCGCACGATTGATACACGTGGCAGAAGATGAAAGGATGACGCGGGCACCACTGGTTTAAATCAGAAAACATCGTGTCAGCAGAATATCCAGTGGTACGATGCGCCGTCGAAAGTGAGTCAGGGGAACAACAGGAGTCAGAAAATGGAATGACTAGATGCCCCATCAATACAAGCAGCGCCACGTGGATCAAGTCGAATGACGGAACGTCCCATCAGCTGTACAAGGAGCGCCACGTGGATGGCACCGACAGAGCCTTGAGCTCTTCGCTCCCATCAGGCATCGACCAAGGCAAGAATCAAAGTCAATGTCGAAGCAAAGGTAACGCCCGAGGCGTCGCCCGGAAGGATGTGAAGGGCGACACCAGCGAGAGACGTCACGGGCATCGCCAACCCAAATACCAACTGGCGTCGCCTCCCCGATACCCGCAGGTAGGAAAGACTGTGGAGGGAGACGAAGTCAAAGAAGGCAAAGTTAGTCACAGACGTCGCCTCCCCGATACCCACAGGTAGGAAAGACTGTGGAGGGAGACGAGACCGCCAAACGCCAGCAAATCATTGGCAGGGCGTTCCCCGATACCTATGGGAAGGAAAGACCATGGAGGGAATAGACCCTCTCCAGAGCGCTCAGCGTTTTAGACACCCGGGGACGATACGGTGCTGCTGTAGCAGGCCTCTCCTTAGGCGTGGGCGCCGGGCGTTAAGGATCAAAGAAAGGGCCTTTCGGTATCAGAGACGTCCCATGGACGATACGGCGTCACTAAGTGAGCCTCTCCATGGGCGTGAGGGTTGGCGCGCAACCTTTCCCAATCATACCAAACCGCCCAACGAAGTGAAAGAAATGGGCAGAACACACATAAAATAATTGAAGCGTGTGGAGGGAAAAGAGAATGAGATCGCATAGGCAGAATCGTATGTGACAAAAAAATAAAGGCAACCATATGAACGTCCCAAATCAGTAACAAGAGTGCGGATAGTTCAAAGAATTACAAGTTTTGACAGATAAAGTCAAGAAACGAAGGTAAAGAATAAAAGAGTTGAGCTTGAAGAGGAAGGCGGCGGATGAGAGGCAGCGGTTCAGTCATCCAGATCCATGGGCACGACCTTCCCGTCGACGACGTGGTGTGTGGGGTCGCAGTTCGAAAGGTTGACGCCCGGATTCTCGCAGGACGCCTGGGTCAGGGCCTCTTGGAACCCCTCCTCGAAGGTACCCGCCATCTCCTGGATAAGGGACTTTTTCTCCTTCTCCAATTCCTCAATGGCGGCGTCTCCAGAGGTCACCTGCTTCTCCAGAGCCTCTTTCTCCACGCGAAGCCGGCTAACCTCGACCCGCAGTTTGTCGTAGTCAACTCGGAGAAGGTCCATAGCTTTGGCCTGGGTGGCCATTTCCTCCCCCATCCGCTCCACCTTGGCAGCCTGTTCGCAGCAACGGTCCCTCAGGTCCTTTTGAGTTTCTGCATCCGCTTTGACCACTTCCTGAAGACCCGCTACCTGCACTTGAAGAGCAACTTCCCGAGTGTAGAAGCTTGCCTGGAGCTCCAATGCCTCTGCCAGTCGCCTCTCTGTTTCCGCTTTGGACTCTTGTATTTGTCTCAGAGAAGTTTGATAGGCTTCGTTCTGGCGTCCCAGGGTCCTCATTTCCTCTTCCAGAGTAGATGCTTTTGTTTCCAAGGCTTGGAGGGTATGAGCTTGCAGGACCGCGTTTCTGGCCTGGGAGCGCCATTCAAGGGCCACCGCCAAGAAGGCCCCCAAGTAGAAAGGCATGCCTTCCCTCCTGTCGGTACCTTCTGGCATAGTCCCGCCACTGAAACCCCTCATCAGATGCATGATTGGAGGAGGGATGGCGATGAAGTCGGGGGCAGCAGCGTCGGGAGGCGGGGAAGCAGTGGTTTCTGGCGGCGGCGGAGGCGGGGCAGATTCGGCGCCTTCGCCCCTTTCCTCTTGGAGTATCCTAGGAGGGAGTGAGGTTGCGCTTGGAGGGTTGTCCATAAAGGGGTTCCCTCCCTGCGGCGACGTCTCTACCAGAAGAGGAACCCGCGCGGATTTTCTCCTTCTGAAGGGTGCCACCCCTTCCGAATCCTCGTCATCTGACAGAATCTCCAAAACCCTTTTCCCTTTGTCAAGCGGGGTTGGAGCCGGTGACGAGGCCGCAGCTAGGGGAACAGCGGCGATAGGCGGAGGAGAATTGGGAGTTGGAAGCACGGCGGAGCCAGGTGGAGACGTCGGAGATGGGCTAGAAGCAGCTTCCGCAATGACTGGAGGTGGCGGTGACGGAGCCGGTGGGAGAACCGGATTGGCAACAGGGCTGGAGGAGACGCCTGCCTTGGCGGCACGAGCCTCCTTCAGTGCTCTCGCCAACATTATTCTTTTGGAAACGCCCATCACCGATCCTACATCAAGACAGGCCAATCAACAAGGATTAGCACTAGAACAATTATGCGAATTCACAATACATGAAGAGGCGTGAAATGCAAGTAACATTGTACAACGAAAATTGGTAGCATAAGTTTGATTCAGATGAATCAGAAGGAAGATTCTATGGCCAAATACATGCAGATAACCACAACAACTAATGCATCATAAATCACCAAGAGCAGATACCGAAGAAGGTAGAAAGCCCATGGGCATTGAATTCGTTCGCGATGAGTTTGGTGGTATCGAAGACTATTTCCAGTCCCGCCAAGGCTTTGCATACATCCCGGTCAGGCGGGGCGAGCTCGTCCAGAGCCAAGGGCTTCATGGTTATGGGTTTGTCTGTCCAGTACAGGGGAAAGCCCTCTAGGATAGTAGGATCGCGCTTGGTCGCGCGTACCTTGAAGAATTTCCCCTTCCATCCTTTGAACGAATTCTGGAAGAGCGTAAGGATGATGCGCCCGGCGATGCCAGAAAAGCTCATCCAAAGGCTCTTCCCTTGCTTCTTTACCTCGAAGAAGTGAAGAAAAACGTCCACAGAGGAGGGAACGCCTAGATAGCCGCAGAGAATTTGGAACCCCCTCACGAAAGCCCAACTGTTGGGATGGAGTTGGGCGGGAGCAGTGTTTATCTCTGTCACTAGCTCTTTTTCGAAGGGAGTGAGGGGTAGACGCAGGCCCACCCTCTTGAGCACCATCTGATAGAGGAAGAAGAAAGGGCATCCCCCAGTATCTCGTGAGTCCGCACAAACGGGCATCCCAGGTCGCACCCGGCTTACCAGGACTTGGGAGTCGTGATTTTTGTGGAAAGCATTGAAGTTATAGAGAGCAGGGTCCCCCCTATGAGCCTCCACGTCCTCAAGAGAGTTCAGGAGGGAACATTCGTCCAGAAGTTCGTCGGGGGCCCAGTCGTATTCGCCCTTATAATGAGACTTGGGGAGCGGGGGAGGCGCGGTGGTTTTAGTTTTCGCCATCAATGCCAATGCTGAAGATCAAAAGAGAAAGAAAGGGATCAGAGAAAAGAGGTTTGGGAGAAGAAAAGGGAAAAATGGAAGAACCCTAGGAGCGCCCTACCCACAAGAGAACGAAGGGAAACGAGAGGAACAAAGAAGCATACAAATGATATCCAGAGAAATGCGGTAATATGGACAGTCCCAGGCAGTTCATACAGTAAAGAGAATCATCAAGGAGGGAAAAACCGTACCTTTGGGGGCTGAAGGGTGTGGAGAGTGGAAACACGAACGAACAGGGGTCGCAAGAGAAGGGATTTAGAGAAGATGAACAGTGAATGAGGGCAGAGAAAGTGAATGTAACAGTAGTGGCAATCGCGGGGTTTGGTAACTTAAACGTTACGAGGAGCGCGAAGGGCAACAAAGGGTAACCGTGTGATGACGCCACGTGTTGCAAGATTAAGCGCTCAAGGGAAGCGCGAGGGGTTCTTGAAGACGACCGCACGATGAACCACGTGGCACGCGATTAAGCGCAACTTCAGAAGACATCATTTTTCCCATTTCAGGGATGTCCAATCAGCCATTAAGAATACCTCTGGTTCAGAAATTGTCACGTCAGTAATTCGAAAAAATTGCTGAGTCAGCAGAAAATGACACGTCATCAGGAGGGCACGTGGACGGCGTGGGCGAGGCTTTAGTCTTTGCGCTGAAGACAAGTCTTTGGCTTAAGACTGGGGGGCTTGTGTACCGTCCCGTATCCGGGCGCTGACTAAGTCAAGGTCAAAGTCAACGACTGGAACGTCAAAAGTCAACGCAAGGCGTCGCCTAGGTGTAGAGATGCCAAGAGGAAACGTCGCCAAGGCCAGGCGTCGCCAAGGCCAGGTGTCGCCAGGGGAAGGCGTCGCCAAGGCAAAGCGTAGCCCAGATGGAGGCATCGCCTCGCTAGGGCGTCGCCAGATCAAACAGTGCTAAAGTAAGGCAATCACGGTGTGGTTCCCCGATACCCATGGGTAGGAAAGACCATGGAGGGAGCGACGCCGTGAGAAGGCCTCAGGTCCCAATAGCACGGGGTAGCAGTAAAGAGAAGGAAAAGATGGCTTCAAGGCCATAGTAATAGTACCAGTGAAGGGCAGCCTGACTCGTGAAGTGCTCCTGCCGCCCCAGAGACGCCTGTGGGGCAGATACGACTCAAGAGGAAAGTCACGCCCAAGGCAACCGGGTGCAGAGTACAAAAGGAAGGCAGATACGCTCTCAAAGTAAGTGACTAGATACTTGGGGGCATGAGTTGGCACCCAAAAAGTCACCCCTAGCGCAGTAGCACTCCCAGCAGGAGGACTCACACGTAGAAACGTCCCCAGGTGGGCAGGAGCGCCCCCAGATGGGGTCATGGCGTCGTAAGGCCCTCCACGTGTACGACAGCCATGCCAGAATAGAAACACCTTTCAGTCAGGTGCCAGGTAATTAAAAGTCATTCAATACAGTTTCCCTTTTGAGCATTCAGGTACTATAGTGGCTCCCGAGCGTTTCAACGTCTTAAATGCGCTACGTTTTCTAATTAAGCGCTTTAATGAGTGCATTACGTTTGTGATTAAAAGCGCTTTAAGACGCTTTAAATGCTTAGGTAGTTTAAATAGCGCGGAGAATGTTGGAAAAAGGGTTGGAACCTTCGGCAAATTTACCAGAGAACTCTCTAGTTGCTTGCTCGTGCTTCAAGGTTGCGTACAAGTGACTGGGGAATATTTTTGCCTGAAGGAGACAACACACACATATACACAGTTATTTCACCACCTTCAGAGTGCCACACGCGGTGCTCAGACACGGAGGTGGACAGTTTTTGGTGTTTCTTGTTGGCTGACTTGAGCGTCGGAGTGCACACGGCCGCTAGGGCGCCTCTTTGTCCTTTTTTTTTGCAGGAATCCACAGGCAACCAGTGGGAAGGTGTCCCTAGCTGACGGTTGAGGTCGCGCACGAAGACGTCCCGGTCAACCGGACGGAACAATCGTCGGAGTGCAAACGGCCGCCAGAGGCGCCGTCTGTGTGTTTTGCAGGTCACATTTGGAGATCCAAGAGAAGGTTCTGAGGGTGATTCTGCAGAAGACGCAGTCGCGTAGACAGGGTAGAGAGTGCTACGAAGCGATTCCTCCACGTTCGAGTTGCCGGCAGGATCATTTGGCGCCCACCGTGGGGCCCGAGTGAATCGTTGTCCCATATACACCACAGTTTTTGAAGCTCACCAGAGTTTTATCAGTCTCTTTGATAGAGAAAGATGCCTAGAAACAGACAACCATCACCTGCGCCATCTGCATCTGCTGACGAAGGAGCTGTGACAATGGCGCAGGTCCTGGAAATGGTGCGCACGTTGCAGGATAACGCCGCAGCGTCGAAAGTTGAACAAGAAAGGATGCAGACGGAGTTGGCTGCGTCGCAAAGCAGGAACGACGAGCTGAATCGCGTCAACGAAGAGTTGAGAAGGACGCTGCAGGCGCAGAGGGAACGCATTGTTGACGAAAGGGTGTCTAGGCAGCCCTCACCTCCAAGAGCATTCCCCATGCCATTCTCCCCTGAGATCATGGGAACCATGGTGCCTCCCAACCTGGTGGGGGTGAAGGCATCGTTCAAGGGGGTAGAAGACCCGGAGGTGCATCTGACGGCGTTCCACACCCAGATGATGTTGTCTGGGGGCTCAATACAAAACACCTGCAGTGGTGTCCTATGACTTTTTCGACGTGCGTCAATACCAAGGTGAGTCGCTGAAGGACTACCTCAACCGTTTTGGGGCACAAGTGGTTAGATTGCCCAGCAAAGATGAAGATATGCTGGTGCACGCGTTTAAGAAGGGAGTGCTGCTTGGCCCCTTCAGCGAGTCTCTCATCAGGAGCCATCCCAGCACCTTTGCAGAGATCCGACGACGGGCGGTGGCGCACATAGTGGCAGAAACAGAGGTTTCTGAGAAGAGGGGCAGTGTTGCACCACCAAGACCGCGTGGAGGGCAAGGAAAGCCACAGCAAGCAAGGGTGCATGAGGCCAAAGAGGGGAAGAAGGTGCGGGAAAAACCTCGTCCCTATGCACCAGGCAAAGATCAGAGCAGGGGGCGTGCAAGGGAGAATAACGCACCCCCGAGATACAACTTCATGGTAGGATTGGCGGATCTCATCGCCCTTCCTGCTGTAGCAGCAAGGCTATGAGTACCAGAGAAGACAGATAAGGTACTTGGAAGGAAGAAGAATGAATGGTGCGAGTTTCACCAGGCCTTTGGCCATACACTTCATTCCTGTTTGGCGCTGGAACACCAACTGGCAGAGTTGGTGAAATCTGGGTTCCTAGCAGATTACCTGCGTGAGCCACAGGGTGATCGCGCGTCAGGATCCCAGACTGGAGAACAGCAGCATGAAGTCCCTGTGCATGGGGAAGTGCAAACGATCGCAGGAGGCTTCTCTGGTGGGGGATGCACAGCTTCACAAAGAAGGAGATACACCCGATCGGTGATGGCGGTAGATGCGGTAAATGAAAGTCACTACCCTGAAGTGGACATTATCTTCAGGAAAGCTGATCTACGGGACGTTGTCCCGCACGACAACGACCCTGTGGTCATTTCTCTCATCACAGCGGGAAGACGAGTGCATAGAGTACTCGTAGATCAAGGAAGCTCGGCAGACGTCATGTTCTGGCCAACATTCAACAAGTTACAGTTGTCCCCTGATCAGCTAAGACCGTATACCGGGTGCCTCTACGGTTTTGCAGGAGATCAGGTAGAGGTGCGGGGATACATCGAGCTGAGGACAACGTTCACTGACGGAACGACAGCCCGCACTGAAAAGATAAAGTACCTGGTGGTGAACCCCCCTTCTGCGTACAACGTCTTGTTGGGGAGACCAACACTCAATAGGTTGGGCGCAATACCATCGACGAGGCACATGAAGTTGAAGCTGCCGTCGATGGAGGGGACCGTGATAACCATCAAGTCGGATCAGGCTGAGGCAAGACGCTGTTATGAGAACAGCTTGAAGCAAAAGAGAAGTGTGTGCCACGTCACCACGAAACCGCCACCAGGCGTGCGCGAAGAGCGATCGGTGGTCAGGGAGATACATGGCGCTCAGAGGATGGAGGATACTGCGGTGGGGGGCTCCCAGGTAGCCCAAGTTGAAGAAGAAGAGGGAGGCGCGATCACTCCTCGCGAGTCAGGGATCGCGAGGGCGGTTATCGCCAATGAGAAAAGGCCCCACCCAGCTGAAGGGTGGGTTGAAGTGGACATCGGGGGAAGAAAGTTCAAGTTAGGGGGATCCCTCGTCGAAGAAGAGCGAAGGCTGATCATGGGTGTGATTGAGAAGCACATGAATGCCTTTGCATGGTCAGCATCCGACATGCCAGGTATCGACCCCGATTTCCTCTGCCATCGCCTGTCGATGGACCCTATGGTTCGACCTGTGCGATAGAGGCGAAGGAAATTCAACGAGGAGAAGAGGAAGGTGATCCACGACGAAGCGCAGAAGCTCCTTGTTGCAGGGCACATTAGAGAGATCCAGTACCCCGAGTGGCTAGCGAATGTGGTGCTGGTTCAGAAGGCAAGCGGCAAGTGGAGAATGTGCGTGGACTTCACTGACCTCAACAAGGCGTGCCCCAAGTATTCTTACCCTTTACCCAGTATAGATGCCCTAGTTGATAGCGCATCGGGGGGAAAGCTACTCAGCTTTTTGGACGCTTTCTCGGGGTACAACCAGATCAGGATGCACCCCATGGATGAGTGCAAGACTGCGTTTATGACGGAACGGTCTTGCTATTGCTACAAGGTCATGCCATTTGGGTTAAAGAATGCGGGGGCTACCTACCAGCGGCTCATGGATAGGGTGCTCTCGCCCATGCTGGGAAGGAACGTACACGCCTATGTAGATGACATGGTGGTTACGTCCCAAGAGAAGAAGTATCATGCAGCTGATCTGGAAGAGCTATTCACCACCATTGCCGAGTACAGGCTGAAGCTCAACCCTGAGAAATGCATTTTTGGTGTAGAGGCTGGGAAGTTCTTGGGTTTCCTCTTAACAGAGCGGGGAATCGAAGCCAACCCAGAGAAGTGTGCGGCGATCGTGGCGATGAGGAGCCCAACGACGGTGAAGGAAGTGCAGCAGCTCACCGGTCACTTGGCGGCCTTGTCCCGGTTTATGTCCGCTGGAGGGGAGAAAGGTCACCCATACTTCCAGTGTCTCAAACGCAACAGCAGATTTCTCTGGACGCAGGAGTGCGAGGATGCCTTCATCAAGTTAAAGCGGTATCTGGCGAGCCCACCAGTCTTGCGAAAACCTCAGGTAGGCATCCCTCTTCGTCTATACTTTGTTGTGACGGAGAGAGCAGTCAGCTCAGTCTTGGTGCAAGAACAAGATCAGACCCAGAGGCCTGTTTACTTTGTGAGTAAGGTGCTGCAAGGCCCTGAAACAAGGTACCAGGCCCTCGAGAAGGCTGCTCTGGCGGTGGTGTTTTCAGCCAGAAGACTCAGGCATTACTTCCACAGCTTCACAGTGGTGGTGATGACTGATCTGCGTATCCAGAACGTATTGAAGAAACCTGATGTAGCAGGAAGGATGGTCAAATGGGCGGTGGAATTGTCAGAATTTGACATCCAGTACGAGCCCCGAGGACCGATCAAGGGGCAGGTGTTCGCGGACTTTGTCGTCGAGCTGTCGTCAATCGCGACACCTGCAGAAGGATTAGACTTCCGATGGGTATTATCGGTGGATGGCTCCTCTAATCAGCAGGGGAGCTGTGCGGGAGTCATCTTGGAGGGACCAAACGGGGTACTGATCGAGCAGTCCCTTCGCTTTGCCTTCAAAGCTAGCAACAATCAGGCGGAGTATGAAGCCCTGATCGCAGGAATGTTGCTAGCAAGAGAAATGGGAGCAAGAAATCTGCTGGCCAAAAGCGACTCTTTGCTGGTCACCGGGCAGGTTACAGGGGAGTTCCAAGCAAAAGATCCCCAGATGGCAGCCTACCTAGAGTATGTGCGGCTCCTGAAGACGTCATTTGCCGAGTTTGAATTAGTGCACGTGCCAAGAGAGCAAAATGCCAGAGCAGACCTGCTTGCCAAGCTGGCCAGCTCAGGCAAAGGGGGGAAGCAGAGGACCGTCATTCAGGAGACCCTGAAGGTGCCACGCGCGTTCGTGTCGGACAACCAGGTACTTCATATATACAAGTCAATGAAGCGTCTAACGATCGGTCATCAGTCGTTGACCCAAGAAACGCTGAGAGCACCGAGGGTGAGATCGCGACCGTCAAAGACCGATGAGTCGACGGAGGTCCACGCGGGGAAGGAACCCGACACCTAGATGACGCCATACCAGTTATACTTAGAAGATGGTGTACTCCCGCTCGATGCGGCAGAGGCCAAAAAGATAAAGAGGAGTTCAAGTAAGTTCACTCTTATAGATGGAAACCTCTTTAGATTTGGATTTTCTCACCCTGTGCAGATCTGTGTGCACGGCGAGCAATGCACCAGACTCATGTCTGAGCTGCACGAGGGGGTGTGCAGAAGCCACGTAGGTGGTCGCGCTTTAGCAAGTAGAGTACTCCGCGCGGGGTACTACTGGCCAAAGTTGAAGGAAGACTGCATAAGGTTTGCTCAGCGTTGCAAGCAGTGTCAACTGCATGCAGACTGGCACAAGGCACCCCCTGAGGAGTTGAGGTCCATCCATAGCCCGTGGCCATTCCATACATGGGGGATTGACATCCTAGGACCCTTTCCCCTGGCGGTGAGGCAGATGAAGTTCCTCATCGTGGCCATCGAGTATTTCACCAAGTGGGTGGAGGCAGAGCCAGTCGCACACATCACCGCACAGAAAGTCGAGCACTTCGTCTGGAAGAACATTGTCTGCCGCTTCGGAATACCCAAGAGGCTGGTCTCCGACAATGGCACCCAGTTCACAAGTCATCAGCTGAGGAAGATGTGTGAAGAGTTAAAGATACAACAGGTTTTCGCTTCAGTGGAACACCCACAAACCAATGGGCAGGTGGAGTCAGCAAATCGAGTACTGCTCAGGGGGCTAAAGCGAAGACTAGACAAGGCCAAAGGAGGCTGGGCAGAGGAGGTCCCCAGAATTGTATGGTCTTATCACACCACCCCACAGTCCAGCACCCATGAGACACCCTTCAGCCTTGTCTATGGGACAGACACCATGATTCCTGTGGAGATACAGGAGAGCTCCCCCAGATTCTTGAACTTCGTTGCTGAAGAGTCCAATGAAGAGCGTAAGGTGAATTTGGACCTGCTAGACGAAGTGCGAGAAGAGGCCAGAGTCAGTGCTGAAGCTGTGAAGAGAAGAGTAGAGCGGAGGCACAACTCTAAAGTGAGGCCCAGGCGCTTCCAGGAAGGTGATCTGGTGATGAGAAAGGCGCACCAGAACGACATGCAGAACAAGTTGTCCCCAAAGTGGACAGGCCCGTACAGAGTGGTGGAGACATTGGAGAACGGAGCCTATCGCCTAGAGACTCTGGAGGGAGGAGCAATCCCCAGAACGTGGAACGCCACCCATTTAAAATTTTATTTCAGTTAAAATTGTACAGTAATGGCGTTCTCGCGCTAAAAAATACATGCCTTGTATGTGGTGGAAACAGTTGAACAGACAAGGGGGCACTCTTTTCCCTAAGGAGGGTTTTTAACGAGGCCACCCAATTAAAGAAAAATTTCCAGCATATCAAGTGTGCTCAAGTATTAAGGTTAAAGTCCTCCTTGCCCCAGGTGCAAGTGCAGGCGATTGGTCAGGCCCTACTTGCCCTAGGCGCAAGTACTGGCACCGATCCAAGTCTTCCTCACCCCAGGTGTGAGCGCAAGCAGTTAAAGGTTTGAAAAGCCAGGGATGCTAGTAAGACCAAGGGAGGGAAAGGAAAGGTTTTGACAAAACGTCCTTACCCGCTTGGCATGCACCAGTACTGGCCCAGTAAAGCTCTTAGTCCGAAACCCTTCTCACCCCAGGAGTGAGGCAGGGAATGAACGACTCAACGCCCCAAAGGGTGATGACCTTGGGGAAAGTAAGAGGGGTTAGCGAGAAACACTTTTATTTCCCCAAAACAAAGCATCACCTCGAGCGATCGATGTCAAGGTTCTCTATGCACTTAGCGCTAGAGCAACAGGGAAACTAGGTGAAGATCGAAGAACAATCACTGATGAGTCGTCAGTGATTGGTTAGTGGTGTGAAGCAGCGCACGAGGACTGTCAAACACCAAGCTAAGGGAATAGCCAGTCGTGATCAAGTAGAAGCGAAAGAATAAGAGAAGCAGATTGCGCTAAGCCTAAGCTGGTTAACACTTAGTCGTGCGCAAAGTGAAAGACAAAGCTCAAGATCGCGCTAAGCCTAAGCTGGTTAACACTTAGTCGTGTGCGAAAGGAAAGATAAAGCCCAAGATCGTGCTGAACCTAAGCTAGCTAACGGTTAGTCGCGCGCATAAAGATAAGTGAAGCTCAAAGAAAATACAAGGGAAGAAACTTATGCAAGAAAAGAAGCATTGAGAATTTGTATTCACAGTCAAGTCTTATACAAATTTTGGAACAGTAAGAAAATTTGTGCAGAAGTTAAATTTACAAGAGAAGAGAAAAGATTAAGGGGCAGGAGGGATGAGCTTTCCATCTACCACTTCATGATAGATGCTGAACTGCGAGAGGTCCAGGTCCGGGAGAACGCATCTGATTTGCTCGAGTGCTAGCTCGAATCCATCAGTAAGGGCATCAGCACCCACATTCATCAAATCAGCATTCTCCGCCTCCAGTTTCTGCTTTGAGGCCTCCGCAGCATCCCTCTCAGTGGTGACGGTAGCAAGGGTGGAGGCAGCTTCAGACAGTTTGCCCACCACCTCCTCGAGTCTCTTCTCCCCAGCAGCAGCTGCTTCTTTGGTGGACTCGAGCTCCCCCACTAATTTAGAATTCAGTTGGCGTAGGGAGGAGGACTCGGCCCGCAGCTCTACCACCGTGCAGTCCAAAGAACTAACAGCTTGCCCTATCAAGATCTCTGTCTTGATGGTCTCTTGGACCTGCGCTAGGTACTCCCTCCTAGCTTTCTCCACCATACCCCGCATCAACTCCACAGATTCTTGGGCAGCTTCAAAGTCACTTCGCAGTGACTCCTTGTCGTGCTCAAGATCCTTCACCCTCTTCTCCAGGGCTAGTTGCTTGCGATGCTGGGTGGAAAACTCCAGAGAGAGCACTACCTGCTTGGCGAGGTGCATATCCACCTCATCACCACTCCACTCGACAAGCTCCCGGTTGCTTATGAGTTGTCGAACCAGGGTGATGACCCTGCTGAAGTTTTCGTGGTTGGCCCCAGAAGTGCTTGGGCGCAAGCTGGACCCCCCACCTTCAGCAGTGGCGGTGGGGATTGGCAGTGGTGGTGGTGGACCCCCGACAGGATGAGCAGGTGGACCAGGTGATTGGCCTGCTGGGGGGGAAGATGGCAGTTGGGAAGTTGGAGGCAACTGCTGGCCTGGAGAAGGAAGACTGGAGGGCTCTGAAGCAGGTTGAGCACAGGGAGGTGGGGAAGACCCTTCCTCTACTTCCACTACCTCGATCTCTCCAGGCTGGAGAGACGAAGCCCCCTCAACTGTTGCCTTCTTCCTCTGACGGTGTATAAGAGGAGAGCCAGAGCTCTCCTCTTCAGTTGAGGCGACGGTAGCAGCAGCAGCAAGTGAAGTGGAAGCCTTCACCAGCCTCTTCCTCTTCTTTCCTTGCTCGGGGCCTTCAGCTGGCGCGACCGAGAGTGGAGGGGCTGCGATGGGCTCAGTTGTAGAAGAGGAGGACCCAGTGCCTTTGGTTCCCCGACGCTTGGCAAGCTCCAGCAAGGCCAGCTTCCTGTCTTTCCCCGTCATTGAGTCTGCATAGACGAGAAAAGGAGGGGTTAGTTGGCCAAGTTATGCAAGTAAGTCAAAGAGCACATAAAAACATGCATGAGAAGAGACAAGTATCCTAAGAAGTGCAAGAAGAGCTACCTATATATTTTTTCAGAGCCACCACATCAAATTCATCTTTGATGAGGCGGGCGGAGTTGTACTTGGCCCCCAAGAGCAGCCCACATAGCTCGCGCTCGTAGGGGGCCATAGCTTCGAGGTCCCTGGACTTCTTGAATTCAACTCCAGGAACCCAGTAGAGGGGGTATCCCTCGAGCAGATTTGGACTTTGAGGGGTAGCAGATATCATGTAGAATCTGCCCTTCCAGTCTTTGAAGGATTGCTGGTACAGGCCCAGGAGCACCCGCCCAGCAACCCCGTTCAGGCTAACCCAGGACCTGTCCCCAGGGTTCTTCGCTTCGAAGAAGTAGAGGAACACGTCCACGAAGGCGTTGTGCCCGAAATGACTGCAGAGGATTTGAAACGCCCGGATGAAGGCCCAGGCATTTGGATGGAGTTGGCAAGGCGCGACGTTTAACTCCATCATCAGCTCCTTTTCGAAGAAGGTGAAAGGGAGGCGCAGCTTCAACCTCTTGAAGATAGCGGAGTAGATGAAGACAAAGGGCACCCCATTGGTGGCCCTGTCATCCGCGCAGATGGGCATTCCTCGAGGAGGAATGCGAATTCGGATATTGAAATCATTCTCCCTGTCGATGGCGCAGGAAGGCTCATCAGGATTGTGGCTCAGCAAGGACGTGAGGTGGCCCTGAGGCAATAGAGTGGAGGTTTCAGCGAGCAACGCCAGGGAGGCCCATTCGTAGACCCTGGCGTTGTCATGGAAGGAGGTAGCAACAGGCGGTGGTGAAGCTGGCGCACTCGCGGAAGGCTGTGCACCAGAGGAAAAACGAAAGTCATAATGAATGGAAGAAGAGGAAATGATGAATGTTCCGGTGAAAACAGAGAGAGGAAAGGAGAAGGAGATGCCCAGGTGAAAAGAGAAGAAGAAGAAGCAGAAGCCAGAGTGAGGGGGTGAAAAACCCTAGCGCGGGTTCGAGAGAGGGAAATAGAGAAGATGAATGCATGATAACCAGAATGATAAATGCAATCGGTAAAGATGACCAAAAAGGGGCCAGGGAGAAGAAAAACCATACCTTTGGATGATCGCAAGAGATTTGGCAGCAGAGAATTTGAGGAAAGGAAGGTGCGCAGAGGAAAGTTCGCAGAGAGTCTGGGAGTCGAATGAAGAAGATGAAAGAACTGTAAAGGAGCGCGCCAATTTGAATAAGAGAAGCGCTAGCGACGCACAGCGTTGGCCGTCGATAGGGCCACGTGTCGCGAGATCAAGAGAGGAAGTCCAAACGTTAAAGAAGCAGCACGTGAGGTGGCACGTGAGGCGGCCCCACTTGCCACGTGGACTGAGGGCAAGACCACTTAGTCTCTTCGCTGAGAACGAGTTCTCGACTCGAGACTGGGGGGCTTGTGATCCGATCGGTCATCGGTAGTCGATGACGTCAGCAGCAGAGAACCACGTGGACCACTCGCAGGGTGACACGTGGACCAGGTGGCAGAGAGGTCAGGGAGACGTTCGCCAAGAGAGGTGATCGGTGGTCAGTAACCAAGCGACCACCGACAGATCAGGCGGCACAGAGGTCGGGGGACAGATCATCCAGAATGGTGATCGGTGGTCAGTAGCCAAGTGGCCACCAACGGACCAGTTTTCAGACTCGCGCCTGGAGGCAGAGCGCGAGAAGCGAATAAACACTGATCAGTCATCGGGTGTATTGTCATCAGGGTCTCGTGTTACACGCAGTTAAACTGGGATTGAGGTTCCCAGCGAGAGCGTTACGCATGGATCTCGCATGAGCACACCTCAGGGAATCATGCACGAGAGTGGCCTGAGGGAACTAGTAAACCAGTCAGTGATTGGTGATTCCCTCAACCCATTACGTGCGTGGCATCGTGAAGGGTAAGTCGCCTACGCAGAGAGCAACGTTTGGTGAGTGTGCCTAGACCAGCCACACCCGACGTTCTCCTAAGACTATGCGATTTACCCAGATAAGAGAAATATCCTAAGCTACTCCGCAAGGGCGTAACTTAGGCACACAAAGAGAAGCGCTAGAGCCCTTCCAGTAAATGACACGTGTGTGGTTAGATGTGAGTTGCAGGCCTCCACGTGTCACCATCTGAGAGGGGTGCGGTCCAGACAAAAGTGCACTCCGTACCATTAAGGGTACAGACAGGCACAGCCCAGCGCAGAGACGTCTGTTTGAGGCTAAGAATCCCGGAGATCGCCTCTGGGTTAGCTTGAACGGGATTGCTGGGAGGTCAATCCTCTCGATCTTCCAGCAATCTTACAAAGACTGGAAGGGAAAGTTCGTCAAGGTGTGCCAAAATGACCAAGACCCCTCACTGCTCGACGGCTTCCCCTTGTATTGGGTAAACAAGGGAAACAAAGACTCTAAAGAGAGCTTCAGGAGGCCCCACCGCCTCAATAATTTCCTTCGGGTTCCTCGAGGACCAACTCGAAGCTCACATAGGTCAGCCCCTTCCTCAACACCAAGTCCTTCACTTCAAGTTAACACTAACTTAGCGTCTTCACCACTCTATTTTGGCATTCTATTATTCTGTGTTGACCTTCATCTTTCATCCATGTACTACTTGTGTCATTTCTATATGGATGCACTTGCATGTTTCGCTTCTGCCTTGGTTGCTGATCTGTTTTTTACCTTGTGCAGATAACATGTTCGGAAAAGGGAAACTGGCAGAACTGAGGGCGATCACCCGATCTCACAAGCTCGCGGCGAGCTCCCAAACCGTGCCCAACTTGGTGGTGGAGATCGCCGCTGCTCAAGGCAAGACTCCTCCCCGGGGTCCAACTTCTTCTGGGGTACTACCCGCCCCAGAAAGGAAAAAACTGGTTCTGAGGAGACCCAAGAGGAAGGCTCCTCAAGTGGTGCAAGAGGAAGAAGAGGATGATGAAGAGACTGAGGATGGCCCGTTACTAAGAGAACAAGGGCGGCCCCCTCTTCACCACCTGCACTCCAAACACCAACACCGCCCTCACCTCCAGCTCCACTGCAACCAGTCCAAGCGACGCCCTTAGCCGCCGCGCCCCCAGTGATCGAGAGCAGCGACCCAAACTTCATAGAGAACCCTCCAAGCGCCTCCACACCATTCGTATCTGTTGGAGAGGGTCCTCCTTCCACCACTTCTATTGCTGGGGCCGCACTAGGAGGAGATGAGGGCACTCAGATCTCGCCGATACTCATAACAGAATCTCCGACCTCACCACCGCGCCAAGAAGCCCCCCTTGCCCTACAAACTGAAGAGGGCGGTGGTGAAAGTCAGCACCAAACCCCCCCAGCACCTCCAGCGACAACCTCAAGCCTCCTAACCTCCTTCGAAGAGATCTTGGGACCCTTCATAGCCCGACTGAAGATGATGGCGGAGGATCTTCCCTCGATTGTATCGAGAGTTGTGAAGGACTCACTGAAGAAGCTCCAAGATGAGAACTCCGCGCTGAAGGAGTCAAATCTGATGACAAGGGCTGAGGCTGAAAAGCTCACGTGCAACCTGCTGATGGCTAAGTTGGAGCACTCAAGGCTGGAGGATGGAATGGACGCGGAGCTAAGAAGCACGCGCAAGGAGGCCTCTGACCTGCACCAGAAACTGCATCTCCAAGTCCAAGAGAAGATCGACTTGGAAAGCCAGCTGGTCCCTTATAGGCTCAAGGTGACAGACTTGGAGGCTGCAAAAAAGGCGGATGCAACCAAGGTGGAAAACCTTGAGAAAAGGTCAGCAGATCGGGAGGTTCTCCTTGGGAAGGTCGAAAAAGAAAGGGACGATGCTCTTGCTGAGCTCGCCGAAGCTCGAGAGGAGGCCAAAAAGATTGCTGCAGAGTTGGCCCAGGCTCGGGACGAAGGCAAAAAGGCTGCTGAAGACCTAGCTCGACCTCGTGAGGAAAAGGAAGAGCTAAAGAAGCAAACACAAGAGCTCGAGCAAAGCACCGCCCAAGTCCTCACCGCCGGGTTTGACGCCGCTCTGGAGCAAGTAGCATGTCAATATCTTGAGCTCGACCTTTCCAAGGTGTCGATCTGCAACAAGGTGGTGGATGGGAAGATTGTACCCTCCGAAGACTAGCTGCCTTCCTCCATCACCTTTTCTTTTGTAAAAACTTTATCTGTAATCTTACTGCTCACGTAACTTTTTACATTTGTGTGCAAACTCGAACAGTCGCTACCTCTTATATGATTTTCACTTCTCATATATCGTTTTCTATTTACTTTGCACTCTTTTACCTTTACTTGTTGTGTGGTTTACCAACATAACTGGTGAGACTTACTCAAACGAATTAACTCAGCAACATTCGAGCCTCACCCTTCACACACTTCTTCGATCTTGAACAAACTATTAATCTTATAACAATTTATCGAACTGTTAACTCAAAGTAAAACTTGAGCAACGATTAACTCTTAAGCGATGACATTTAATATAACTTGCAGACTTAAGGCAGCGAACCTTAGCATAAAATCACTCGCTAGGCAGCAAGTTTTAACTCAAACTGGTATTAAAATACAGTTTACCTGATCTGCCAAGCGAAACGACCCCTTACTCCTGTCATCGCCTGAAACTCTTCTGATCGCCATACCTGAACTCGTTTAAGACGAGGAGGATTTTGTCTATCTTCACACCGCCTGCAAGCGTGGAAGTTTTATCTGGTCTTACTGGGTCAATATTGATGTTTCACTTAAAGGGGAAAAGGCGTTTTCCTTCCCTTCCCACCGTTTAAGGTCACGAACACCCATGACTTTTCAGTTCATCTTTCCTGAACTCACTATGAGGTGAGAAGGACTTTTTCTGGTGCCTCAACTTGCCCAGGGTGTACATCTCCTCCCCCCTAGATGCACTGAGGACTTTTAAACTGGTGCCTCAACATTGCCCCAGGAATTACATCTCCCCTCTCGCTGGAGGCACTGAGGACTTTTAATCTTGCCTCTATCTGCTTGTGCAGAGAGGTCTTTGATCTGTTCTTGCCTGCATTCGCTCAGAGGGGAGGAGGACTTCTTCTATTCTCGCCTGTACTCGCTCAAAGGCGAGGAGGACTTCTTCTGTTCTCGCCTGCACTCGCTCAAAGGCGAGGAGGACTTCTTTTGTTCTCGCCTGCACTCGCTCAAAGGCGAGGAGGATTTCTTCTTGCCTGCACTCGCTCAAAGTCGAGGAGGACTTTTTCTTGCCTGCACTCGCTCAAAGTCGAGGAGGACTTTCTCTTGCCTGCACTCGCTCAAAGTCGAGGAGGACTTTTTCTTGCCTGCACTCGCTCAAAGTCGAGGAGGACTTTCTCTTGCCTGCACTCGCTCAAAGTCGAGGAGGACTTTTTCTTACCTGCACTCGCTCAAAGTCGAGGAGGACTTTTTCTTGCCTCCACTCGCTCAAAGTCGAGGAGGACTTTTTCTTGCCTACACTCGCTCAAAGTCGAGGAGGACTTTTTCTCTTTCTCGCCTGCACTCGCTCAAAGGCGAGGAGGTCTTTTTCCCTTTCTCGCCTGCACTCGCTCAAGGGCGAGGAGGTCTTTTCTCTTTCTCGCCTGCACTCGCTCAAAGGCGAGGAGGTCTTTTTCTCTTTCTCGCCTGCACTCGCTCAAAGGCGAGGAGGTCTTTTTCTCTTCTTGCCTCAGGACGCACGAGAGCGTTGAGGTCTTTAATCATCACTGGTGCCTCCAATCGCCGAAAGACGATGAGGACTTTAAAACTTTAACTACTGTCGCCGATCACCGAAAAGCGATGGGGACTTTAAAACTTTAAACTGATGCCGCCAATCGCCGAAAAACGATGGGGGCTTTAAAACTTTTAACTGATGCCGCCAATCGCTGAAAAATGATGGGGACTTTGAAACTTTTAACTGGTGCCGCCAATCGCCGAAAAACGATGGGGACTTTAAAACTTTTAACTAGAAAGCATGCAGCATAACTTTGTCGTTGCCTTAGATCACGTTCGAGTGATAAGGTCTTTCTTCTGAAAACTTTAAAAACCACAAGCATGCAATCTTAGAAACTTTAAACTTTGAAAACTCTTCTTTATTGGGGGGCCTCATTAAAAACCCTCCTTAGGGAAAAAAAAAGAGTGCCCCCTTCAAACTATTTTAACAGAAAGCTTGTAAATCTCTTCATGTTCGTTTTTAGTTACAAAGCTTTAACTGTAATATAGCTTGAGATGCGTGGCGTTCCAGGTGCGAGGAATCGCCGCTCCTTCTAACGTCTCTAAGCGGTAGGCGTCGTTCCCGAGCACATCGGTTATTCTGAACGGTCCCGTCCACTTAGGTGATAACTTGTTCTCCATCTCGTACTGATGGGCCTTCCTCATCACCAGGTCGCCTTCTCTAAATTACCTTGGCATCACCTTAGAGTTATACCTTCGCTCAATCCTCCTTTTTACTGCCTCGGCCTTTACTATTGCCTCCTCTCTGACCTCATCCAGTAAATCCAGATTCAACCTTTTTTCTTCGTTCGAGTCTTCCGCCACAAAGTTCTGGAATCTCGGCGAGCTTTCCTGGATTTCAACTGGAATCATCGCATCACATCCATAAACCAAGCTAAACGGGGTCTCGTGGGTTCCTGATTGTTCAGTGGTAAGGTACGCCCAAACTATGCGGGGTACCTCTTCAGCCCACGATCCCTTAGCTTTCTCTAGCCTTCTCTTCAAACCTCTCAGCAACACCCGATTGGTAGACTCTACTTGGCCATTTGTCTGTGGGTGCTCGACGGATGCAAACACCTGCTGTATTCCCACCTCTTGGCACAGCTTCTTCAACAGGTGACTCGCAAACTGAGTTCCATTGTCCGATACCAGGCGCTTAGGCACACCAAACCGGCACACGAGGTTCTTCCACACGAAGCCTTCGATCTTATGTGCGGTGATCTGGGCTACTGGCTCCGCTTCGATCCACTTGGTGAAATATTCAATCGCCACCACCAAGTACTTCATCTGCCTGATCGCCAATGGGAAAGGTCCCAGAATGTCAATTCCCCAAGTATGAAACGGCCAAGGGCTGTAAATTGACTTAAGCTCTTCTAGAGGCGCCTTGTGCCAATCGGCGTGCTACTGACATTGCTTGCAACATTGTGCATACTTCTTGCAGTCCTCCCTCATCGTTGGCCAGTAATAACCTGCACGGAGAGCTCTTGCAGCCAGAGCTCGACCCCCGATGTGACTCCCACATATACCGTCATTGAGCTCGGCCATAATTCTTGTACATTTTTCTCCATGCACACATTCTAGGAAACCCAAACCTGTACAACTCGCCGTCGATCATGGTGAACTTGCTAGAATTCTTCTTTATCTTCCTAGCTTTCGTTGGATCCAGCGGGAGAACGCCATCTGCTAGGCAGCGCTGGTATTGCGTTATCCATGTGTCTGGCTTATGCGTAGCGCAGACCTGCGCCACGTTCGCCCTCTCCCCTCGACACGCTCTTATTCTCGACAATCTCAAGGTCTCCTGGGTCAAGGACCTGTGACTCCTCGCCGCTTTCTCCGTCGACTTGCTTATCTAGAGAACCTGGTGGTCTGCCACAAACGCCCTGGGCGTCTTCAGAGTTTCTTGAATAACTGTCCTCTGCCTACCCCCCTTGCCCGAACTGGCGAGCTTGGCTAGCAAGTCAGCTCGGGCATTTTGCTCTCTGGGTACATACTCCAAGTAAGCCGCCATTTGTGGATCCTTGGCCTGGAACTCGCCTGTTACTTGTCTCGTGACCAAGAATGAGTCACTCTTGGCCATCAACACCCTAGCCCCCATCTCCTTAGCCAGCAAAATGCCTGCGATCAACGCCTCATATTCTGCTTGATTGTTGCTAGCTTTAAAAGCAAACCTCAGGGACTGTTCTATCAGCACGCCATTGGGCCCTTCTAGAATGACTCCAGCACCGCTACCCTGCTGGTTAGACGATCCGTCCACCGAAAGTACCCAACGAAAATCGTCCCCCTCAACTCGTGCTGCTTCCGACGAGAGCTCGACCACGAAATCAGCGAAAATCTGCCCCTTGATCGGTCCTCGGGGCTCGTATTTGATGTCGAACTCTGATAGCTCCACTGCCCATTTCACCATTCTCCCAACTACATCGGGTTTCTTTAAGACTTTCTGGATAGGCAAGTCGGTCATCACCAGCACTGTAAAACTATGAAAATGGTGACGCAACCTCCTCGCCGAGAATACGACTGCCAGTGCAGCTTTCTCCAAGGCCTGATACCTAACTTCTGGGCCTTGCAACACCTTGCTAACGAAGTAGATAGGTTTCTGAGCCTGGTCTTGATCTTGGGCGAGCACCGCACTCACCGCCCTCTCAGTTACAGCAAAATACAACCTGAGAGGGGTTCCTACCAAAGGTTTGCACAAAACCGGCGGGCTTGCCAGGTACTCTTTAAGATTCACGAAAGCTTCTTCGCATTCCTTCGACCAGACAAACTTATTGTTGCGCCTTAAGCATTGGAAATACGGATGGCCTTTCTCTCCACTAGCTGACACAAAACGAGATAGGGCGGCCATCCGACCTGTAAGCTGCTGCACCTCCTTCACGGTAGCCGGTCTCCTCATCGCCAAGATGGCAGCACACTTATCAGGATTTTCCTCTATTCCTCTTTCAGTCAAGAGGAAACCCAAGAACTTTCCTGCCTCTACGCCAAAAATGCACTTCTCAGGGTTTAGCTTTAATTTAAACTTGGCGATAGTGGTAAACAACTCCTTCAGATCTGAGATGTGCTTGCTTTTCTCTAGAGAAGTCACGACCATATCATCTACGTACGCTTGCACATTCCTTCCCAGCATTGGTGCAAGTACCTTATCCATCAACCTTTGGTACGTGGCCCCCGTGTTCTTCAGCCCGAAGGCGATCTTCTCTTCATCCATGGGATGCATCTTTATGTGGTTGTACCCTGAGAAGGCGTCCAGAAAACTCAGCAACTTGCACCCTGCTGCGCTGTCGACCAGGGCATCTATGCTTGGCAAAGGGTATGAATCCTTTGGACAAGCCTTGTTTAGGTCCGTGAAGTCGACGCACATGCGCCAGTTCCCGTTGCTCTTCTTCACCAGCACGACATTAACTAACCACTTAGGGTACTGGACCTCCCTGATATGGCCTGCGGCGAGGAGCTTCTGCGTTTCATCCCTAATCGCCTGTCTCCTCTCCTCATTAAACTTCCTTCTTCTCTGTCGCACTGGTCTGACCTGTGTGTCCATTGCCAAATGGTGACACAAGAAATCGGGGTCGATTCCCGGCATGTCTGAAGCAGACCATGCAAAAGCATTCAGATGCCGTTCTATCACCTTGGCGATCTGATCTTGGAGCTCACCTTCCAAAGATCTTCCCAACTTGAAGACCTTGCCCCCGATCTCCCTCTCGAGCCACTCCTCGACGGGTTTGGGCCTGGTTTCCCTGGCGATCACTGCCCTGGCGATTCCCAACTCCCTCGCTTCTTCTGGGCGGTTTCTCGCTTCTTCTTCCTGTCTGTCGCTCTTTCCCTCAACCTCAGCATCTACCATGATGACATCGCCTCCGGCGGTCACTTCCATCGCCGCATCAACAACTCGCCATTCTGTTGGCCTGGGCTTCACACCGGGAGGCAGCGTCGTGCTGATGTAGCTCACCGACCTCTTATTCTTGAGGCTGTTTTTGTAGCACTTCTTTGCCTCCTTTTGGTCAGATCTTATGGTGATCACCACCCCCTCCATTGACGGCAACTTAACCTTCATGTGCCTGGTTGAGGGCACAACTCCTATTCTGTTGAGGGTCGGCCTTCCCAACAGAATGTTATACGCCGAGGGGGCATTCACGACGAGGTACTTGATCTTCTCCGTCCTCGAGGTCGCCTCGTCCGTGAATGTAGTTCTCAACTCAATGTACCCCCTGACCTCCACCTGGTCGCCAGCGAACCCATACAAGCATCCTCCGTAGGGCCTTAACTGGTCAAGGGGCAATTGTAGCTTGGTAAAAGTCGGCCAGAACATTACATCTGCCGAGCTTCCTTGGTCCACCAGTACCCGGTGGACCTTCCTTCCCGCCGTGACTAGCGAGACAACTATGGGATCGTTGTCATGAGGCACAACATCCCTGAGATCCTCCTTTGTGAACGTAATGTCCACTTCTGGCGAGTGGTCTTCGAACACATCTACTGCCATCACAAACCTTGCATATTTTTTCCTCTGCGATGCAGTACATCCACCACCCGAGAAACCTCTAGCGATGGTGTGGATCTCGCCATGAGTGGGCATCTCATGCTGCTGACCCTCACTGCTCGCCGGTTGAGAGCTCGACGCACCCCGCGTCCTCTTGTCCAGCAGGTAATCATTCAAGAAACCGCTCTTGACCAAGTCGTCGAGCTGGTAAACCAGGGCCAAACACGAGTCAAGGGTGTGACCAAAACTATGGTGGAATTCGCACCATGCGTTTGGTTTTGGCCCTAACACCTTGTCGCCAACTTTCTCTGGCGCCTTAAGCCTGGCCGCTATGTTGGGAATGGTGATTAGGTCCGCCAACCCCTTGACAAACTTGTACTTTGGTGGGCGATTGAACTCCCTAGGGCGTCCTGGGCCCCTTCCCTTGTTTTTCTTTGGATCGTAAGGATGGCGAGTACTTTGATCCTTTTTGGCCGCCGCCGTCTCCAACACCCTCTGCGGCTGGATTCTAGTCTGGGCCTGTGGCCTAGCAGGAGCCACGCTCCCTCTCTTTTCGGCGACCTCACTCTCGTCGGTGATGTGGGCCACAACAAGTCGCCTAACTTTAGCAAACGTGGCGGGGTGGTCCCTAATCAGCGCCTCGCAGAAAGGTCCAGGCAGCACGCCCTTTTTGAAGGCGTATACCAACATCTCCTCGTCTTCGGCAGGCGAGCGGACCATCTGTGCCCCGAAACGATTCAGATAGTCCCTGAGGGACTCTCCTGATATTGCCTCACGTCAAACAGGTCATAAGACACCCTAGGTGGCGCCTTGCTCACAATGTACTGGTCGACGAAAAGCTTCGAAAACTGCTGGAAATTTGTTATGTGACCTGTAGGCAGGCTAACAAACCATTCCAGCGCTGTTCCCTGGAGTGTGCTCATAAACATCTTGCAATAGACAGCATCTGAGCCTCCTGACAGCATCATCTGCGTGTAGAACGCTGTGAGATGTGCTTCAGGATCCTCCACGCCGGTTAAAGAAGCTTTCACAGGTACCACGCTCACAGGGATCGCCGTGTCCGTGATCGCCTGAGCAAACGGCATCGGAAAGACGCGCGGTGGCGATGACGGTACAACTTCCTCAACAGCTGCGCGTTCTCTCTGCTCGTGAAGAGCTTGACGCAACATCTCAGTGACCTTGCTGAGCTCTTCATTTCTGGCCTGAGAGGCGACTAGGTCTTCATGCATCTTCGCCTGCTCTATGCGCGATGCCTCCACATTTGCCTGCAACGCACGCATGATCTCCATCATTTGCACCATGGTCATGGCGCCTTCTGCAGCAGCTGGCACAACGGGACTTGAACGCGTACTTCTCATCTTTCTCATGAAAAATCAACAGATCAAACTTCAGCGACCAAAACCTTCACCAGCGGAACGATCGATCCAGCAATCAATCGGTCAAAACCTCTTAAACTCCAAAGAATTTCCAAGAATGCTACCACAACAGCACGGGATTGATTCGGATGCCGAAACCTCCACAGAAACTGGCGATCTCAACACGATCCTACCGCTTCTCCTCCAAAACTTCGATTCACCGATCAGAAACTCGAACGAACGGTAAAAACTGCGATTCACCGATTGAAAGCTCAAACGAACGGTGAAAAACTTCAAACTACCGATTGAAAGTTCGAACAAACTATGGAAAACTCCAAACTACCGATTGAAAGCTTGAACAAACGGTGGAAAACTCCGTAAATGGTTGCACCAGCACACAACCACACAAGAATCGCAGAAACTTCAAGAACTCACGTTGTGGATGGGAAACACGTTTTACACGGCCCCACGGTGGGCGCCTGATGATCCTGCCGGTTGACCTGAGTGCAAGAGCCTTGCCACGTCAAAGGTTTCTCCTTCTCGATCAGCTTCGCACCACGTTAGCCTCTGTTCTTCGTGTCTCAATTCTTCGCAAGAACCTGCAGAAAACAGAGTGGCGCCACTGCGGCCGATCGTGCTCCGACGCTCGAGTCAGTGACGGAATCACCAAATATTCAGAGAGAATATCAAAACTCAAGGAATCGTGCGCAGTGAATCTCAGTGTTCTGAAAAGCGTACTCAAGTGTTCTCAGAAACCGTACCTCAAAGTCTGTTAAGAGTTCCTTATATACCTGAGCACTTTCTCTCTCCTGACGGTTAGACCTCTGGACACGTCGCTCGCATCCAACTGTACACGTGTCACCATCTGGAGCCCCCTTCTACTTGAGCGTCACCTCTACTCTTCAGGCTATTCGACTAAGTTACCCATGCAAGGAGTAACTTGGTGCATAGCTTCCTTGGAGTGCGACCCCTTGAGTGGCGAGTACGGGGTGTCACCATGCACACCTTCTCTGTGGTCTCGCCTGCCGCCATCACGATCTGCTTCACTTGCACATCATGCATGTTCTTGTAAACTGTTCCGTTGCCCCGACTTCTGTCTAGGGAATGATCATCTGATAACTTCGTCCTTCGTATTTGTACCCCTTGAAAGCCTTAAGCGAGCCTTCCTAATCTTTCGGCGATATGCCCCTTTCGGCGGTCTCTAACCACTTGATCGCCTAAAACTCACATACGGCGATTATGACGCAAGCCTGGTGACCGCCGGTTATACATGCTAGAGATCGGAGAACGCCAACTCAATGATTGGCGACTACGAACTTCCCGATGTACTTCCCTTCTGTCAGCCAGGTGTCACGTTCAACACGCCTATACCATCGCTTGCTGCCACGTCATCGCCTCCGATTACTTGATCGGTACATGTCTTGAGGCTTGCACAGAACTGGAGGGCTCGCCAAATATTCCTTGAGCTTTACGAAGGCCTCTTGACACTCCTTTGTCCAAACAAACTTGTTGTTCCTTTTCAAACATTGGAAGTATGGGTGGCCCTTCTCTTCGCTTGCCGATACGAATCGGGACAGGGCGGCCATCCGCCCCGTGAGTTGCTGCACCTCCTTCACATTGGCGGGGCTCCTCATTGCCAATATGGCGGCGCACTTCTCGGGGTTAGCCTAGATTCCCCTCTCTGACAGGAGAAACCCCAGAAATTTCCCTGCTTCTACACAAAAAACGCACTTTTCAGGATTCAGTTTTAGCTTGTACCTGGCTATCGTGATGAACAACTCTTCCAAGTCGGCGACGTGCTTGTCTTTCTCCAGGGACGTCACGACCATGTCGTCGACGTATGCCTGCACATTCCTTCCGAGCATGGGTGCGAGCACCTTGTCCATCAGCCTTTGGTACGTAGCCCATGCATTCTTCAACCCGAAGGACATTTACCTTGTAGCAATAACATGACCTTTCCGTCATGAAGGCGGTCTTCTCTTCGTCCATGGGGTGCGTTTTGATTTGGTTGTACCCCGAGAAGGCATCCAGAAAACTGAGCAGCTTGCACCCCGATGCACTGTCTACCAGGGCGTCTATGCTTGGCAAAGGATAAGAATCCTTTGGGCAGGCCTTGTTCAGGTCTGTAAAGTCAACACACATCCGCCATTTTCCGCTGCTCTTCTTGACCAGGACAACATTAGCAAGCCATTTTGGATATTGGATCTCCCTGATGTGGCCCGCTGCAAGGAGTTTCTGTGTCTCTTCCTTGATCGCCTGTCTCTTCTCCTCATTGAACTTTCTTTTGCTTTGGCGGATGGGTCTGACTTGGGGGTCCATTGCTAAAAGATGGCACAAGAAATCGGGGTCGATTCCCGGCATATCTGAAGCAGCCCACGCAAACGCATCCAAGTGTCTACTTATGACCTTGGCGGTATGGTCTTACGTTTTGCTATCCAGGGTTCTTCCCAACTTAAAAACCTTACCGCTGATCTCCTTCTCGAGCCATTCCTCTACTGGCTGAGGTTTTCTTTCGCTGGCGATCAGCGCCCTCGCGATACCGGTTTCTCTGGCGGTCTCCGAGCAGTTTCTTTCTCCCTCCCAGCTCTCTGACCTCGCCTCTACATTCCCCATCGGCACATCGCAATAGGGTCGTTGTCGTGAGGCACCACGTCCCTAAGGTCCCCCTTGGTGAACGTGATGTCCACGTCGGGCGAGTGATCCTCAAATATTTCCAAGACATTACCGACCTCGCATACCTCTTACGTTGCGACGCAGTGCACCCCCCGCCGGAGAATCCGCCAGCTATGGTGTGGATCTCGCCGTGAACGGGCACCTCGTGCTGTTGCCCTCCGCTGCTCGCCGGTTGAGACCCTGACGCTTGGTCTGCTTGCTTCTCTAGCAAGTAATCCTTCAGGAAACCACATTTGACCAGCTCGGCGAGCTAGTATCCCAGAGCTAAACACGAGTTGATAGAATGGCCAAAACTCTTATGGAACTCGCACCATGCGTCTTGCTTTGGCCCGAAAACCTTCTCCGTCGTTTTCTCAGGCACTTTGAGCTTGGCAGCAATGTTTGGGATGGCGATCAAATCAGCCAAACCCATTACAAACTCATACCTCGGGGGGCGATTACTCTTCCTGGGGCGCCCTGGTCCCTTGCTCTTACTTTTGTTAGGGTCGTAAGGATGGCGCGTCCTTTGATCCCTCTTTCCCACCGCCGCCTCCATTACCCTCTGCGGTTGTACCCTTGCTTGGGCGCGCGGTTTAGTTGGGGCCACGTTTCCCCTCTTCTCGGTGACCTCGCTCTCGGCGGCGATGTGAGCCACAGCACGTCGCCGGATTTCAGCAAACGTGGCGGGGTGGCTCCTGATGAGCGACTCACTAAAAGGCCCAGGTAACACGCCCTTTTTGAAGGCGTGCACGAACATCTCTTCGTCCTTTCCTGGCAAACGGACTATCTGAGCTCCGAATCTGTTCTGGAAATCCTTCAGGGACTCCCCTTGGTACTGCCTTATATCAAACAGGTCGTAAGACACCAAAGGTGGCGCCTTGTTCACTATATACTGCTCAACAAACATCTTGGAAAACTGTTGAAAAGTGGTGATGTGACCAGTAGGTATACTGACGAACCAGTCCAACGCCGTTCCGCTCAAAGTGCTCATGAACACCTTACAGTACACCGCGTCTGAGCCCCCTGAGAGCATCATCTGAGTATGAAACGCCGTGAGATGGGCTTCAGGGTCCTCCACCCTAGTGAAAGACGCTTTCACTGCCACAGTGTTAGCCGGGACCACCGAGTCCATGATCTCTTGGGAAAATGGCATAGGAAAGCTGCGCGGTGGGGATGGGGGTGCAGATCTGTACCCAGTCGCACGCTCCTCCCGCTCCTGAAGGGCTTTGTGCAGCTCTTCGCTGATCCTGTTGAGCTCTTCGTTCATTGCTTGCGAGGCCACCAGCGCCTCGTGCATCCTTTCCTGTTCAGAACGCGATGCAGCCACGTTCTCCTGCAGCGTCCTCATCAAGTCCATCACTTGTGTCATAGACACAACATCTTCGTCTGTTGATGGCGCAACTGAACTGGAGCGTGTTGTCCTCATCCTTCCTCAGCCAACTCAGCAACTCAAAGAACTCCAGACAAACGGTGAAAACTCTAGGAATCGACTGCGATAGCGAACAGTCGAACAAAAAACACCAAAAACACCACAAACACGAACTGTGGTTGGGAATCACCTTTTACACGGCCCCACGGTGGGCGCCAGATGATCTTGCCGGTTGACTTAGTGCAAGAGTGTTGCCTCGTCACAGTCTTCCTCACCAGCTTGTCACCACGTGCCCTCCAAGTCCACACAACAGATACCCTCTCTGAGAACCTGAAAAACACACAGTCGCGCCTCTGCGGCCGGTGGCGCTCCGACGCTCAAGTCAGTGACAAGAACACCCAAAAAAACTAAGAGAAAATATGCTCTATAGGACCGTACTAAAGGCACACAACCCTAACAGAATGAGCCGTACAAAAAACGTACCTCTGCAAATTCTGTTAAGGTTACCTTTATAGCTAGGTTTCTTCTCTCTCCAGGCCGTTATGCTTTTGGACGCGTGGCTCGCATCCAACCCTGCACGTGTCGCCATCTGGGTTGGGATAACAGGTAGCACCCAGCCCTACACGTGTCATCATCTAGGTTGGAGTAACTGGTGACATCCAACCCTACACGTGTCGTCATCTGGATTGGGGCAACTTGAACGTTATTTCTGTGTAGTAACCAGCCGCACAGCTAAGTCTTCTACTCAAGGAGCAAGCTAGCGCACAATGCGCTGTGAAACACCACCTGACAAGGCGAGTATCGAATGCAACAAAGTGCATCATCTCTGTGATACCGCTCGTCGCAAGCGACACCTTTCTTATTGTTGCGCCGTGCATGTTCTAACTGGGGAAACCTTGCCACCAACGACTTTCCACTCTGGGAATCCTGTCGTTGATGAGCAAGGTGTTCCCCCCAACCCACTCGACCTTCATGCCCCATGCTGGTGCAACAATCGTCTTACTGAACTTACACACTTGAAATTACCCTTCTGAGCCTTCAACAGCTTTAACTAAGTTTACTGGGAGATCCGGCGATGTGCTCCTTGTGGCGGCGTGTAAACCACCCGATCTCCTAGCATTCCCCGGCGATCTCTGATCATTTGATCTCCTAGCACTCTCATACGGTGACTGTGACGTAACTCTAGTGACCGCCGGTTACGCACACTAGAGATCGGAGAACGCCAATTCAGCGATCGGCGACTATGCCCACTTCTGAACCATTCATCTTTTCTAGCCTACGTGTTCCACTGTGCACGCCCCACCCGAGCACGTGCAAAACACGTCATCACACTCGACGACCTAGTCGGTACAACAACCAATCTATTTGCTTCATCATGTGTTTCTTTAAAGGCAATTAATAGCTGATCATAATTTTCAGAATCAGTTGAATAGTCACTTACTGAATCAGATGCTGATCCTTCATCATTCACTAAGAAGCACAAATTTGCTTCTTCACTTCCAGTTGAAGAGTCACTTGTTGAGGATACATCATTCTCTTCCCAAGAGATATAAGCTCTCTTTCCTTTGCCTCTTTCACTCTTCTTGCTTGCTGATTTTTCTTTGTTTTGATTGTTTGGGCAATCAACCTTTATATGACCTGGTTTGCCACAGCCAAAGCAAGTATAACTAGAAGAATTTGAGTAATTGGATTTAGAATACCTTTTTCTTTGTTGAGTTCTGTCTCGGTTCTTTCTTTTCAGAAACCTGCTGAATTTTCTGGTGAGCAGACTCAAGGTCTCATCATGTTCAGAGATTTTCCAAAGAGTGTTGCAGTAGACATCTTGGATAAATCTCTGGATTCAGAGATTGTTGTTACCTTAGGCTGCCAGCTCCTATTAAGGCATTTCAACACCTTTATGTTGAGCTCTTCTTTGTCAAAGACCTTACCAAGACCAATGAGATGATTCACAATATGTGTAAACCGTTTCTGCACATTTGCAATGCTTTCTTCTGATTGCATCCTAAACAACTCATATTCTTGAATTAGTGAATGCTTCCTCAAACGTTTCACATCCTCTGTGCCCTCATGGGTTACCTCCAGTACTTCCCACATCTCTTTACCTGAGCTGCATTGGGACACTCTAAAGAATTCGTCCATATTTAGTGCAGAGGTGATGATGTTCTTGGCTAAGGAGTCATATTGAGCCTTCTTCCTTTCGGTTTCACTCCATTCAGACCAAGGCTTCTTCAAAGTTTCTTCTTTGACAACCTGCATAGGTATAAAAGGTCCACTAACCACTGCATCCCAAATACCCATATCAATAGATTCCATAAAAAATTTCATCCTAATTTTCCAGAAAGCATAGTTAACACCACCAAACATAGGAGGTCTATTAATAGACGCACCTTCAGCAAAAATCATTTTAAACTCAGACATCATGCATACACTTGAGCAAAATACAAGCCCTAGCTCTCGATACCAATTGTTGGGTCTATTAATGTTTAAGTTCAAGAGGGGAGGGGTTAATTGAACATATAAAATTTTCGCAAGCACAAATTGTTTTCAGTATATCAGAGGTAAAAGAACATATTGATTTTAGAATGAACAGATTGATTCTTCAAAACAGTCTAACACAAACAGAACTGCACCAGATTGAGATTAAGATCAGATAGTGAAAGATAGCTAAATCAGATTGGTTCACTTTTAACAGTTTTGAAGAACACACACTATACCAAAAGAACAATCAAATTTATTCAATACAAAGCTTTAAAGACAAAGAATCTTTTACATGAATTTTATGAAGAAACCTGTTGGTTCTTAATTCAATTACAAACTTATATTCAACAGCTTTGTTTATGATTAGAGAACTTTTCCAGATTAAGAAGAACTGTTTTTATTAAGCTCGGAATTAACAGATATGATTTCAAATGAACAGATTTCGTTCTTGACAGAATTAAGCAAAAACAGAAACAAGTGCAAGGATGAGAAGATAAACACAAGAGAGTTTTGATACTGGTTCACTCACCAATAGCTACGTCCAGTTCACCTTACTCCGAGGTGGAATCCACTAAAATAGATACACACAATTACAGCATACACAACAACTCTTGAACCGTTCAAGAACTTCAACAAACACTGTTGAAAAACACTATTCTAGCATACCTTGCACTCCAAGAAACCCTATCTAGAGTGACTAACACGTATACCTATTACAAGAATGAGTAAGGGAAAGATTACACCTGAAATTGTGTTGCAAGAACATAAACCAGTTGTTCTATTTGCTCCAAGACAGTACCAACACCTTCATCCAGCACAAGGTTCTTCAAGAACAAGCACACATGTATATTTCTTTTGAAAAACCTTTGCAAAACCTTTTTAATTCACTTCCTCACACAAGAAATGTTGTTTCTCTGTCAAAACTGTGATTGTTCAGCATCCCTTCACGTGAGAAGGGCATTTTACTTTATAGAGAACAGTTTCTAACCACTTTTCAAAAAACAGTTTCAGAGCAGTTTAAAAAACAACAGATTGATTCTGAAAACAACAGGTTAAATGTTAACAAAACTGCCAGCTCAGCTTAACTGAAATAACAGACTGAGCTGTACCTTTGGTGCCCTAACTGAATTTCTAAAAGCCTTTCAACAGAGCAAAAATAAACCTATTATTTCTCAAGAAAACAGATTTATTTTTGTACTGAATCAAACCTTTTAGGAAAGCTTTAAAAAGCTTTTCCAAAACCATTTAACCACATCATGAGCTTGATCTTACTACCTTGATTTGGCATCTAGGATGGGTCATGCAGCAAAAGGCAACCTTGAATACACTCAAACTTAAAGTATAAGATCATCTAAGACACATTGCAACCTTCAAAGCAAACTACCTAAAAACTACATCAAACACACCAATGCAAGGCAGAGATGAGCTTCATCCATCTCCAACATCTAGTGCAGAAGGTATTATGTTTTGAGCAATACAATCAAGCTTGGCCATTTTACATTCTTCATTGGTCCATTGGGACCAAGGTTTTGCAATCAAAGAACCATTCTTTTTAAACTTTGGAATGAAAAGACCATTCTTGATTGAATCCCAAATTCCTTGATCAATAGATTCCACAAAGCTTTTCATTCCGGCCTCCCAATACTTGTAATTCAATCCACAAAATAAAGGTGGTTTGTAGATTGAAGCACCTTCCTCAAAAGATAGTTTTCCAGCCATAGAAAAAGATTTTCGGATCAAACTTGAATAACTTTCAAGAACCAAGCTCTTGATGCCAATTGTTAGAATGTATGGCTTTAAACTAGAGGGGGGGTGAATGGTTTAAAGACGGTTTTCGCAAACTTTTAAGCCTAGAATGAAATTACTTCGAGAATAACTTGATTAAGAAATCAATTTGCCAAAACACAAGGCAAATAAGCACAACACCAGAAAAACAATCGATTGTTTTGCATAAACAATTGGTTGTTTATACCAGTTTGCAAATATAAAACTGAAATTAAAGAATTAAAGGATAGAGAAAATGCACACAGAGGTTTATACGGGTTCACTCTGAACCCAGAGCTACATCCAGTCTTCCCAGAAACCACTGGGGAATCCACTAAGTAATCAACCCTAGATTACTTACAACACAACCAAATAAGTGACCTTGATCCTGATGAGAGTCAAGTAAAGGAGGTTTTTATTAATGAAGGAAGAGGCAATTCACCATCACACTTGAAGTTCTTCCTTCTAGTCTTCTCAAAATTAAAAGAAGACATAAAATAAAAAGAGAGGCCCAAGCCCAAAGCCCAAGCCCAAACCCAAGTCCATCCTATGAAGGGCAAGGGCAAGTATTAAATAATAAAGAATATTGTTGAAGGTGCTTAGAGGGAAACATTAGAAACCTCTATTGTTAAAGCATCTTTTAGTCTTTAGTTAGGAGTCTTAGGGGGGGTGTGTTAGTAGATAGGTGTAGGAGTAGAAAAGGAGGTGCCAAAGTGAAGGAAGAGGTCACACCTTCCTCATGCTTTGTTTTAGGCGCAAATTCTAGAAGCTTTTTGGGAGGGAGTTTTTGAATTTGTGTAGCTTATATTTCAGCCCCTTAGGCTATAAATAGAGGTGCTCTCTTTGTATTTTTCAGATTTGAAATTATCTAAAGAAACTATACTCAAAATTGGAGTGAGCATTGGAGAGCTTTTGAGCCTTCTTCTCTAGTCTTATCTTGAAGGACCATGGTTTCCTCAAGTGGCGGCTTGCACACTCATCTAGGAGCATCCGTACTTCTAGTGGCGTGATCATCCAACCATTCTTCCATCTTCATGAGCATTCTCTTCTCCTTCCTTTCTTCTCTTGTTAATTTCCTTGTCTTAGCTTGTTTTCTAGTTGTTTTGGTTCGGCAATTTCAGCTTGTTTTGTGTAGCTATGGTTCATTTGTGTTCTTGGCTGTTTTTCATCTTTTCTTCTTCAATTCAAGCAATTTGATTCGGTTCCTTACTGTTTTGTGTTGATTAAATAGTGTTTTTGCCTTTCTTCCATCTCTTTTGGTTCAATTTGACAATATGTGGAACATCCAAATGAGTTTGGGATTTGGTACTAGTTTTTGGTGAGTTCTTGTCTTAGAACAATGATCCAACTCTAAGAAAAGTGCCTCAATAATATCCAGCTCAAGGTGATTCCTAAGAATGTCAAGAATCATTCTCTATATGGCTAGTGGAATCACATCAGATCCCCTCAGGACACACACTTCCTTTGGTCCAACACAACACCTCTAAGAATGCTGATCTTGATCCCCTCAAGAACACAAAACACTTCTCAGCTATACACACCGAGTTTCTTTCAAAAGTACAAAGGATTACACTTGTTATAGAACAAATCTGAAATCAATACAAGATGAATATCCTATCTCGCACTCTTTGATCAATGCAATCTCTAAGCAATTCTCAACTTTTCAAAATCTCAAATCAGTGAAAAACTCAAATCTGTTTTTCTATATTTAAAACAAAGTTGTTTGTTGCATAATCTTAACTAACTATTAATTGCATTTAAAGATTGGTCAAAGCATTAAAAACTGGAGCGTAAAAAGTTAGAAAATCATTTAATGCTCAGTCAAAGCACAAAACAGTTTTCTGTTATGGCCCTAAAACAAACAATCGGTTGCTACCACGAATCAATCGGTTGTTTTGGTTTGACAACCATTAAAAATAGTTTTCAACCTTTCTAAAAACACCTAAGTATAAAACAATCGGTTGTTTCGACAAAACAACAGGTTGTTTTTCACTTAGTTTGAAAAACACTTTTCAATTAAAAGGTTTGAGAATGCTTATGCTTTGGATTCAATCAAGAGTGGATATGTAGAATTTATCTACCCCAGATCCTATCTAAAGACAACTCAGCAACAACAAGCACAACCAGCCTTTCATCAACCTTCAAAGGGTTTGTATTCTTCAAAGCTTGAACACACTTGGTTCAACATTGGGTTTGAATCCGCTCCATGCCTCAATCAGAGTAGTGTTAGGAACACTCCAAGTGGGTGATCTATTTATCAAATATACTGCACATGTTACGGTTTCAACCCAAAAATAATTTGGCATACCTTTCGCTTTAAGCATGCTCCTCGCCATGTCCATGATTGTTCTATTCTTTCTCTCGATAACTCCATTGTGTTGAGGTGTGTAGGGACAGGTTATGTTATGTTGCAACCCAAGTTCTTCACAGTGCCTCTTGAACTTATTAGACTTGTACTCACCCCTTCCATCACTACACACCATCTTAATTAGCTTTCCACTCTGTCTTTCAGCAAATGCTTTAAATATTTTAAAGAAGTGGAATACCTCATCCTTGATTTTCAATAGATAAATCCAGGTTTTCCTTGAAAAATCATCAATAAAGGTTAAAAAATACTTATTACCTCCAATTGATGATATGTTCATCGGGCCACAAACATTTGTATGAACAAGCTCCAAAGGAAATTTTGCACACCAAGGCTCCTTAACAAATGATATCCTGTGATTCTTTCAAAAAATGCAAGCCTCACACAATTGATCAGAGTGATGAATTTGGGGTAAATCATTCACTAAATTTCGTTTGGAGAGATTTCCCAAAATCAGAAAATTTAAGTTCCCAAAGCGTAAATGTCACAACCACGATTCATTATTCACTATTGCATTCAAGCACTTGAAATCACCCATATGAAAATCTATTGGAAACACGTGGTTTTTTTGATAAAAAGGTTTTAAGAATCAAACTACATTTTTTATCAAAAATTGAGAACTGATTTTCAACTATGTGCATCAGGTAACCCTTTCCGGCCAGCTGTCACATACTCAACAAATTACTTTTCATATAAGGTACATAGGAAACATCATAGATGTACCTGTGATCACCATTCTTCAATGTGATAAGAATTCTCCATTTTCTAGTCACCGGAAAGAACCTACCATCACTGAATTTCACTTTTGTGCGAAATGAGTCATCCAATCTGGAAACAGCTCCTTCAGATCACACATATGATTCGTGCAACTTGTATCCAAATACCAAGTCTGATTGTTTGGAGTTTCATTTGATGTGGCTGCCATTAGTACTGAATGATCCTCTTCATCTTGTTCGTGATTACTGTCTTCTTAAGCACAATTGGTAGCATGATTATCACCTTTTGATCTGCACCCATTCGCATAATGGCCGCGTTTATGGCAGTTATAACACTCCACATTTGATTTATTATACATGCCTCCTCGACCTCCGCGACCACATCTTCTGCGCCAAGAGTTATTTAAACTTGGATTGTGATTGGAACCAATGTTGTTTTGCTCAGCGCCTCCATGATTTTGGCCACCATGACCTTTGCTGGAATAGCTACCACCACGTCCCCGTCCTTTTCCTTGTGAACTACCGTGTTTGTGATAAGAGCTACCAATTGAGGCTTGTGCTTGTAAAGCCTGTTCAATTGGTTTTCCAAACTTATTGTCATTCATTCGCTGCTCATGCGCTCGTAGGGAACGGACAATAGCCTTACCCTCATTGTTGAAATGTCACTGGCCTCTTCAATTGCGCCAACAACATGTTCAAATATGGGAGTTAAAGATCTCAAAATCTTCTCCACCTTTTCCTACTCAAAATGTGTTTCACCATTGGTCTTCATCTGATTTGTCAAGGTAAGAACTTTATTTATGTTCCGTCCGGTTGACCGGGACGTCTTCGTGCGCGACCTCACCCGTCAGCTAGGGACTCTTTCTCGCTGGTTGCCTGTGGATTCCTGCAAAAAAGAGGACAAAGAGGCGCCCTAGCGGCCGTTTGCACTCCGACGCTCAAGTCAGCCAGCAAGAAACACCAAAATTGTTCACCTATGTCTCTGAGCACCGCGTATGGCACTCTGAAGGTGATAAAAGAATTGTGTATTGTGTGTCTGTGTTCTCTCTTTCAGGCAAAAATATTCCCCTAGTCCCTTGTCCGTAACCTTGAAGCACGAGCAAGCAACTAGAGAGTTCTAGTAAATTTGCCAAAAGTTCGAACCCTGTTTCCAACATTCTCAGCGCTATTTAAACTACCCAAGCATTTAAAGCACCTTTAATTACAAATGTAACGCGCTCAATCAGCGTATCTAATTAGAAAACGTAGCGCATTTAAGACGTTGAAACGCTTGGGAGCCATTATAGTACCTGAACGCTCGAAACGGGAATTGTATTGAATGACTTTAATTACCTGGCACCTGACTAAAGGGTGTTTCTATTCTGACATGGCTGTCGTACACGTGGAGGGCCTCACGACGCCGGGACCCCATCTGGGGGCGTTTCTGCCCATCTGGGGACGTTTCTACGTGTGAGTCCTTTTGCTTGGGAGTGCTACTGCGCTAGGGGTGACTTTTGGGTGCCAACTCATGCCCCCAATTATCTAGTCACTTACTTTGAGAGCGTATCTGCCTTCCTCTCGTACCCTGCACCCGGCTACCCTGGGCGTGACCTTCCTCTTGAGTCGTATCTGTCCCAAAGGCGTCTCTGGGCGGCAGGGGTACTTCACGAGTCAGGCTGCCCTTCACTGATGCTATCACTATGGCCTTGAAGCCACCTTTTCCTTCTCTTTATCGCTGCCCCGGGCTATCGGGACCTGAGGCCTTCCCACGGCGTCGCTCCCTCCATGGTCTTTCCTACCCATGGGTATCGGGGAACCACACTGTGATTGCCTTGCTTTAACACTGTTTGATCTGGCGACGCCCTGGTTGGGCGACGCCTTCACCTAGGCGACGCCTTCAACTAGGCGACGCCTCCTCTTGGCGATGCTGGCACTTGGCGTCTCTCCACCTAGGCGACGCCCTGCGTTGACTTTGACTCTCCAGGCGTTGACTTTGACTTAGTCAATGCCCGGATACGGGACGGTACAATTTATATAGACATCAACAGTCTCTGTGGTTTCCATCTACAGCAGTTCATATTGACGTCTTAGGGTTTAAAGACGCACACTTTTAATCTTGTCATCACCTTTATAATTGGTTGACTAAATGATCCAAGCCTCACTTGCAATTTTTGCTCCTTCTATCTGCTCAAATGTCTCATTATTAATCCCTTAATGGATGAGATACAAAGCCTTCTTGTCCTTCTTCTTCTGGTCGCGATGCGCTACTCGTTGTGCCTCAGTTGCATTATCAGCTAATGCATACACTCCACTCTCAACGACATCCCATAACTCATGATAATCAAATAAAACTCTCATCTGCACACACCACCGATAGTAATTTGTTCCCGCCGATCGTCTTTATGCGGGGCTTGTCCTCACAAGCTAGGGCACCTTCGTTTTGCTCCATTTTTTGGTACCTGAAAAGAAGTGAACAAAGGGGCGCCCTCGCGGCCGTTTGCACTCCGACGATCAAGTCAGCTAGCGAGAAAAATTAAAGGTGACGCAACCTAGGGTAGAACACTGTGACTGAATGCTCTGAGGGTGGTCGAAAACTATCTTGAATGACTAAAGCTGTGTTGCCCTAATCGTTTTGTGCACTTAGTGGGTGCGCAGCTAAGATAACTAGGGTTTGTGCTCTGTGTAATGCTACGAGAATTAGGTCAAAAACTCCCATTTCAAATGTCCCAAGGCCCCCTTTTATACACCTTTTGCATTTAAAGCGCGTTAAAGCGCATTGAAAGCGTATAAAAATATTCCTTGGAACGTTTGAATCTTAACTGAATTAACGCGTATCTACCTTTCTCTCGTACCGTGCACGTGGTTCTCCCCTGAGCGTGGCCCTCTCATGGGTCGTATCTGTCCCAGGGTTTCCCAGCGCTGGCGTGGGTTCTTCATGAGTTAGGTTGCTCCCTAGTAGTACTAGGACTGAGGCGTTGAAGCCACCTTTTCTTTCTTTTTGTCGCCATTCTGAGCTGTCAAGGAGGCCCGAGCCGTCCTTCTGAGGTCTTGACTTGGCTATTGTCTTATCTTGGTGACGCCTTTACCTGGCGACGCCTTTCTTGGGCGACGCCTTTGCGAGGCGACGCCTTTCTTAGGCGACGCCTTTGCGAGGCGATGCCTTTACCTGGCGATGCCCCAAGCGGTCAACCTATTCCTTTCCCTTCTGTGGGGCCCTCGAGCGGTCCCACTATGTGTTGACTTTGACTCTGACTTTTGGTCAACGCCCGGGGACGGGACGGTACATAAGCCCCCCAGTCTTGAGCTGATAACTTGTTTTCAGCGAAAAGACTAAGGCCTCGCCCTATTGTCCACGTGGACTTCTGATGATGTGTCATTCTCTGATCAGTTGACGTGACATTCTCAGCTGACGTGACATTCTCCGTACCGCTGATGTGACGTACCTTCGAGTGCTCTGACGATGTGACACTCTCTGAGCGAGAAAGGTGACGCTTTGGGTCATGCTCTAATCTCGTCACATGTGGCTCAATCTCATGGTCAGTGCTTGGTGCCCTTTGCGCTTCAAGTTTGCGCTTAATCCTTCGACACGTGGCACGATCAAGGCTGGGGGTGCGTGTCGTTAGCGTTCATTGAGTTAACGTTATAACTTTTGAAAACGTGCGCTCGAGGCACTGTTTCTTTCTTATTCCCTTCTACTGTTCATCCTCTCAGAGCTTTCTCTGCAACTTGCGATTCTCGTGTTCTCTTTTTCCATGAAAGCTCTCGCCTTCTACGTACCAACCTCAAATGTATGGTTTTTCTTTCTCGTTTACTCTTTCTTGTTGTTGCATTAACTTCATCACTGCCTGTGTCTGTTTTCATTTATGCATTTCTGTGTTTTTCTTATTTCTTCGTCCCCTCCGTTCTCCGCTTTCCCGCGTGGGTAGGATTTTCGTAGAGTTTTCTTCCCCCTTTGCTTCTTCAAGCCCTCTTTGCTGAACCTTTACCTTTTCTTCTTTCTTCAGCTCTTCATCCATCCATGGCACGCACAAAAACAACACCCAATCCCCCTCCCCCCAGGGTTCACTACAAGGCCCTTTACTCGTGGGCTTCTGACGAGCTCTTGGACGAGTGCACCAAGTTGACTACCATTGAGGACGTAGAGAATCATCTGGGTGACTTGCTGTTGTACAACTTTAACTCCTTCTGCAAAACCCATGATTCTCATATCTCTATTCGTCATGGCACCCCTGGGGAGCCAGTTTGCGTGGACGACAGGTCTAATGGGGGAAAGCCTTTTTTTTTCCATTACCAAGCGGTATTCAAACGCATTGGCCTGCGTCTTCCCTTCACGACCTTCGAGAGGGAGCTGCTTGCAGAGGTCAATGTGGCCCCTGTCCAACTACATCCGAACGGCTGGGCCTTCGTAAGGGCCTTTCAAATCTTGTGTGGGTACTTGGGCATCCCACCGTCGGTGGACGTTTTTCTTCACTTCTTCGAAGTGAAAAAGCAAGGGAAAAGCCTCTGGGTGAGCTTTTCTGGGGTTGCTAGCAGAATCCTCTTCACCCTCTTCCAGAACTCCTTCAAAGGTTGGAAAGGTAACTTCTTCAGGGTGTGTTGCGCCAAGCACGACCCCACAGCCCTGGATGGCTTTCCTCTATATTGGACGGAGAAGCCCAATCCCACCAAACCTAAGTCTCTGGATGAGTTGGCCTCTGCTGACAGGGAGGTGTGTGTGGCGTTAGTCGGCTTGAAAGTCGTCTTCTAGACCCCGACACTGATATCACGCGAATTCAAAGCCGATGCTCTTTCTGCATATTTTGGTGGGGAGCCTTGTCCTTTACTTGTCTTCTTCATATCTGATTCTTAGTCGTGCTTCTCTCCAATTATTGTGATCAATGTTTGTCTTCTCTAATCTCCATGTGTGCTGTTGCTCTGTAAATTTATTTTAGTAGTAGAATTCAATCATGTGCCTGACTCTGAGTTCAAATATTGATTCCATGTTTTTATGTATCGCCATATACATTTGATACTTCCCCCCTAACTAACCTTTGTTTGCTTGTTTGCCTTGGTGCAGCATCGGTGATGGATTCTGCAACAAGGGCTGAATTGGCTAGGTCTTTGAAGGCTCGTCTTAGCGCGCAGTCTACAAAGGGCGGCGCTTCCAGCACCTCCCCCCTTAAGTCCAATCCATCACCACCATCCCTACCATCTCATTCCACCGAAACACCTGATTCCCCCCATTCCCACCAAATACCAAATTCCCCCTTCACATCACAAACATCTTCCTCAGCCCAAACACCTCACTCTCCTCCAACACTTCAAACACCTAATTCACCCCTTCCTATTGCTACAGTCCCACTTGCAATAGGAACCAGTATAAATTGCTTGCGTGCTTATCTCTTACCCTTAACTCTTTAAATTCTGTTTTTAAGTTGTTTTTATAAACTGCTGATAAAAACAACCGATTGTTTTTCTGATATCATCTTGAAAAAGTTTTGATTCTTTGTTTCTTTGATTTCTTTCTCTGTAATTCAGCATTGATTTTCATTATACCTTCAAAGTTTGCGAAAATCCCTCTTAAACAATTCACCCCCCTCTCGTTTAAGGCCATATATTCTAACAATTGGTATCAGAGCAATCATTTGACCAACTTGAATTGCTGGATGAAGAAAAGATAGGGGGAGAAATTGTGGTCTCCTTGCTGAAATTTCTGGGGTCTATGGTACTTTGATTCTGCTTCTCTCATAGCTCTGATACACCATAGATTTTGCTACAATTCTGATATGGTATCAAAGATTTGTTGCTGCAATGGTGTTGCTACAACACACAGGTTTTCTGGTTTATCATGTTGCTGTTATATGCTGGTTTTCAATGCTGGAAATTCTGCTATTTGTATCCCTTCGTTCGTTCTATTTGAGAAGACAAATAGGGGGAGAATGGTGTGGTTTTATATGTTGTGGTGGTGCTGATACACTCTGGTGTTATCTGGTTTTATCATGGTTTAAATTCTGTTGCTGGCATGCTATTATTCACCATAGTTCTGCTGCACACAAGTCTCATTTTTGGCACTGGTTTTTATGGCTATTTGACTGGTTTTTCTGCTTAAAGGCTTATGCAGAAAACTGGTTTTTTGTGCCTTGGTATCCTGCTGGTATACTTGCTTTGTATATGCACAAATTCTGTTTTGCAGGACCTTTCAAGTTCAAAAGCAACAACACAAACAAACCAGGGATTTGTCTTCATCAAATAGGGGGAGATTGTTGAAACAGATGCTTTGATGTCTCCAAATCCAAGAGGAAAGCTTGAAGACCTTGCTGCTGGGTGTGGGTGTGTTGTCTAGTTGTTTGAAACTTGTTAATTCACTCCTTAAGATTATCCAAGTTCATTTGAATCTTTAACCTTTTGAAAGGATGACTTTTCTAAAAAGCTGTAAAAAATTCAACAGGTTGTTTTACCTAACAACACGTTGTTTTGCCTTAGCTGTTTTTGAAAAACTTGGTTGACTTTGCTGTCAAACCAAAACAATCGATTATTTCAACAAAACAATCAAAACAATCGATTGTTTTCCTGAAAACCTTAACAGAATTCTGTTAAGCGGTTTTAATATGTTTTAAATGATCTTAACTAACTTGGCTCCTTTTTAAATGCTTTTGACCACTTGGTGGGTCTATATAAAGGTGGTTTTACGCTCCTAATCTTGAAGTAACAAAAAGATTTTATCAAAACAGTTTTTCCAGGATTTGAAAGAGCTTTGGATCATTCTTAAATGTGTGGAAGAGGATTGGGTTGTAATTCTGAACTATAAGCTTTGTAATACCCAGGTGTATTTTATTCCCTTCTTCCTTGATTACTGTATTTCTGTAGTTGTGTTGCCAAGGAGTGTTGTGTGTTCTTGAGGGGTTCAAGATCAACATTCTTGGTGTGGTTTGCCAAAGGTAGTGTGTTTCTTGAGGGGTTCAAGGTCACTACTTTGGTGTGTGGTGTTTGTAATCTGGTTTTGATTGCATAGTGGAATACCCAGTGGTTTCTGGGGACTGGATGTAGCTCTTGGTGTAAGAGTGAACCAGTATAAATTGCTTGCGTGCTTATCTCTTACCCTTAACTCTTTAAATTCAGTTTTTAAGTTGTTTTTATAAACTGCTTATAAAAACAACCGATTGTTTCGAAGAAACAACCGATTGTTTTTCTGATATCATCTTGAAACAGTTTTGGTTCTTTGTTTCTTTGATTTCTTTCTCTGTAATTCAGCATTGATTTTCATTATACCTTCAAAGTTTGCGAAAATCCCTCTTAAACAATTCACCCCCCTCTCGTTTAAGGCCATATATTCTAACAATTGGTATCAGAGCAATCATTTGACCAACTTGAATTGCTGGATGAAGAAAAGATAGGGGGAGAAATTGTGGTCTCCTTGCTGAAATTTCTGGGGTCTATGGTACTTTGATTCTGCTTCTCTCATAGCTCTGATACACCATAGATTTTTCTACAATTCTGATATGGTATCAAAGATTTGTTGCTGCAATGGTGCTGCTACAACACACAGGTTTTCTGGTTTATCATGTTGCTATTATATGCTGGTTTTCAATGCTGGAAATTCTGCTGTTTGTATCCCTTCTTTCGTTCTATTTGAGAAGACAAATAGGGGGAGAATGGTGTGGTTTTATGTGTTGTGGTGCTGCTGATACACTCTGGTGTTATCTGGTTTTATCATGGTTTAAATTCTGCTGCTGCCATGCTATTATTCACCATAGTTCTGCTGCACACAAGTCTCATTTTTGGCACTGGTTTTTATGGCTATTTGACTGGTTTTTCTGCTTAAAGGCTTATGCAGAAAACTGGTTTTGTTTGCCTTGGTATCCTGCTGGTATACTTGCTTTGTATATGCACAAATTCTGTTTTGCAGGACCTTTCAAGTTCAAAAACAACAACACAAACAAACGAGGGATTTGTCTTCATCAAATAAGGGTAGATTGTTGAAACAGATGCTTTGATGTCTCCAAATCCAAGAGGAAAGCTTGAAGACCTTGCTGCTGGGTGTGTGTGTGTTGTCTAGTTTTTTGAAACTTGTTAATTCACTCCTTAAGATGATCCAAGTTCATTTGAATCTTTAACCTTTTGAAAGGATGTGTTTTCAAAAAGGCTGTCAAAAATTCAACAGGTTGTTTTACCTAACAACAGGTTGTTTTGCCTTAGCTGTTTTTGAAAAACTTGGTTGACTTTGCTGTCAAACCAAAACAATCGATTGTTTCGACAAAACAATCGATTGTTTTCCTGAAAACCTTAACAGAATTCTGTTAAGCGGTTTTAATATGTTTTAAATGATCCTAACTAACTTGGCTCCTTTATTAAATTCTTTTGACCACTTGGTGGGTCTATATAAAGGTGGTTTTACGCTCCTAATCTTGAAGTAACATAAAGATTTTATCAAAACAGTTTTTCCAAGATTTGAAAGAGCTTTGGATCATTCTTAAGTGTGTGGAATAGGATTGAGTTGTAATTCTGAACTATAAGCTTTGTAATACCCAGGTGTATTCTATTCCCTTCTTCCTTGATTACTGTATTTCTGTAGTTGTGTTGCCAAGGAGTGTTATGTGTTCTTGAGTGGTTCAAGATCAACATTCTTGGTGTGGTTTGCCAAAGGTAGTGTGTTTCTTGAGGGGTTCAAGGTCACTACTTTGGTGTGTGGTGTTTGTAATCTGGTTTTGATTGCATAGTGGAATACCCAGTGGTTTCTGGGGACTGGATGTAGCTCTTCGTGTAAGAGTGAACCAGTATAAATTGCTTGCGTGCTTATCTCTTACCCTTAACTCTTTAAATTCAGTTTTTAAGTTGTTTTTATAAACTGTTGATAAAAACAACCGATTGTTTCGAAAAACAACCGATTGTTTTTCTGATATCATCTTGAAACAGTTTTGGTTCTTTGTTTCTTTGATTTCTTTCTCTGTAATTCAGCATTGATTATCATTATACCTTCAAAGTTTGCGAAAATCCCTCTTAAACAATTCACCCCCCTCTCGTTTAAGGCCATATATTCTAACAATTGGTATCAGAGCAATCATTTGACCAACTTCAATTGCTAGATGAAGAAAAGATAGGGGGAGAAATTGTGGTCTCCTTGCTGAAATTTCTGGGGTCTATGATACTTTGATTCTGCTGCTCTCATAGCTCTGATACACCATAGATTTTGCTACAATTCTGATATGGTATCAAAGATTTGTTGCTGCAATGGTGCTGCTACAGCACATAGGTTTTCTGGTTTATCATGTTGCTGTTATATGCTGGTTTTCAATGTTGGAAATTCTGCTGTTTGTATCCCTTCTTTCGTTCTATTTGAGAAGACAAATAGGGGGAGAATGGTGTGGTTTTATGTGTTGTGGTGCTGCTGATACACTCTGGTGTTATCTGGTTTTATCATGGTTTAAATTCTGCTGCTGCCATGCTATTATTCACCATAGTTCTGCTGCACACAAGTCTCATTTTTGGCACTGGTTTTTATGGCTATTTGACTGGTTTTTCTACTTAAAGGCTTATGCAGAAAACTGGTTTTCTGTGCCTTGGTATCCTGCTGGTATACTTGCTTTGTATATGCACAAATTCTGTTTTGTAGGACCTTTCAAGTTCAAAAACAATAACACAAACAAACCAAGGAATTGTCTTCATCAAATAAGGGGAGATTGTTGAAACAGATGGTTTGATGTCTCCAAATCCAAGAGGAAAGCTTGAAGACCTTGCTGCTGGGTGTATGTGTGTTGTCTAGTTGTTTGAAACTTGTTAATTCACTCCTTAAGATGATCCAAGTTCATTTGAATCTTTAACCTTTTGAAAGGATGTGTTTTCTAAAAAGCTGTCAAAAATTCAACAGGTTGTTTTGCCTTAGCTGTTTTTGAAAAACTTGGTTGACTTTGCTGTCAAACCAAAACAATCGATTGTTTCGACAAAACAATCGATTGTTTTCCTGAAAACCTTAACAGATTTCTGTTAAGCGGTTTTAATATGTTTTAAATGATCCTAACTAACTTGGCTCCTTTATTAAATGCTTTTGACCACTTGGTGGGTCTATATAAAGATGGTTTTACGCTCCTAATCTTGAAGTAACATAAAGATTTTATCAAAACAGTTTTTCCAAGATTTGAAAGAGCTTTGGATCGTTCTTAAGTGTGTGGAATAGGATTGAGTTGTAATTCTGAACTATAAGCTTTGTAATACCCAGGTGTATTCTATTCCCTTCTTCCTTGATTACTGTATTTCTGTAGTTGTGTTGCCAAGGAGTGTTGTGTGTTCTTGAGTGGTTCAAGATCAACATTCTTGGTGTGGTTTGCCAAAGGTAGTGTGTTTCTTGAGGGGTTCAAGGTCACTACTTTGGTGTGTGGTGTTTGTAATCTGGTTTTGATTGCATAGTGGAATACCCAGTGGTTTCTGGGGACTGGATGTAGCTCTTGGTGTAAGAGTGAACCAGTATAAATTGCTTGCGTGCTTATCTCTTACCCTTAACTCTTTAAATTTTGTTTTTAAGTTGTTTTTATAAACTGCTGATAAAAACAACCGATTGTTGTTCTGATATCATCTTGAAACAGTTTTGGTTCTTTGTTTCTTTGATTTCTTTTTCTGTAATTCAACATTTATTTTCATTATACCTTCTAAGTTTGCGAAAATCCCTTTTAAACAATTCACCCCCCTCTCGTTTAAGGCCATATATTCTAACATGTGCTGCCTGGGGGCAATCGCTGGAGAAGACCGAGGGGGACCTAGCTGAGAATATGGAAAAGCTCAACCTTCTCCAAACCGAGCACAATCAGTTTCAGACTGAACTGAACAGTCTTCAAGTGGAGAGGGAAGCTCTTGAGAAGCAGCTAGCCTCTGGTGACTCCACGATTGAAGAGCTGGAGAGGGCCAAGAGGGAGCTCATTGCAGAGAGGGAAGCTCGAGACTCAACCATTGAAGATCTGGAGCGGGCTAAAGGAAAGCTCATTGACAACATGGCTGATATCTTTGCAGAGGGATTCAAGGAGGCCTTGGCTCAAGCCGCCTGCGAAAACCCGGGAATTGACACCTTCAACTGCAACCCTCTCAACCCTATTTTTGATGGGAAGGTTGTTCCCCTCGACCTTGGGGATTGAGCTTTACTTAATTAATCTTCATTTGTAAATTTGTATTTTCTAACATTTGCTTTGTAATTGTGACTCCCAACTTCATTTGAATGTTTATTCAAGCTTTATCTTTACATCCTCGTGTACTTTTAGCTTCTATGCTTTACTGCTTGCTTTACTAAATCAAAGGCGTAACTAGTACTTACTTTTCGATGCATCGCTTCTTCGCCTTGTCTTTAACTCTTTAGGTAGCACGTGACCTTCTCTTTTCATTCGTCCCTTCTGAGTAGCGGTGCATACCCTTCTTTTGATCTTTTCACTTAGAACTTCGCTTGGCCTTCATATCTGCGAGGAATCTTCCCCATGAAGGCGTCGCCTACCTCGTCATTGCCCAAAGGCAAAGGAGGATTTAACTTCGCGTATTTTTCATCTCTGATAACTCGTGTTTTTATGCTTCTCCTTCTTACTCTTCACTTACTTGTTCTTGAGCCCCCAAGCGCTTACTACCAAGGCCATCGCTGGCTTTACCATTGCTTAGGGCGAAAGGGGTCTCATCCAGAATGGTCAATCGCTCAAGGGCGAGGAGGGCTTATCTCAACTGTACTGGGTGCCCATGCTCGAGGAGGGACCTGCTCTGGGTGTCCTCAGCGTATCTAGACACTTGGGACAAAGTCGTGCTCTGGTGCCCTCGCACATGGAGAGGCCTATACAATCAGCATCGTATTGTCCATGGAGTGTCTAAAACACCAAGGCAACTTAGCCCTTATCTCTTTGCGTTTGGTGCCCACACTTGAGTAGAGGCCTACTATGTCAGCGCCGTATCGTCCTCAGGGTGTCTAAAACACCAGACACCGGGGCTAGCTATATATCCCTAAGGAGGGAGCGTCCCAAAGGAATCCCCTAACCCCTGCTCAGAGACTAGACGTCCGGATTTTTGACTTGTACTGACATCTGGTATTGGGGCTAGCTATTCATACTTGAGGAGGGGGCGTCCCGAAGGAATCCCTTATCCCCTGCTCAACGACTAGGCTCTCGGATTTTAACTCATACTGACATCTATTACTGGGGCTAGCTATTCATACTTGAGGAGGGGGCGTCCCAAAGGAATCCCTTAACCCCTGCTCAAGGACTAGGCTCCCGGATTTTAACTCATACTGACATCTATTACTGGGGCTAGCTATTCATACTTGAGGAGGGGGCGTCCCAAAGGAATCCCTTAACCCCTGCTCAAGGACTAGGCTCTCGGATTTTAACTTGTACTGACATACCTGTTATCTTGCTCTGCGTCTGACTTCCGCTCCTTTATTTGCCGATACCTACTCTTGGCGACGCCCCATCTTGGCGACGCCTCATCTTGGCGACGCCTCATCTTGGCGACGCCTCATCTTGGCGACGCCTCATCTTGGTGACGCCTCATCTTGGCGACGCCCCATCTTGGCGACGCCTCGTCTTTGTTTTTGTTTCTTTGATCTTTGATCTTACATGAAAGGGAAAATGAAGGCAAGAATATCTTAAAATTTTCTTTTCTTTATTTGGGTGACCTCATTAAAAAACCCTCGAGAGGGGAAAAAGAGTGTCCCCTTTACAAAGCTTCAACTAAAATAAAACTTTAAATTCGCCGCATTCCAACTTCGTGGGATGGGGCCTCCTTCTAGAGTCTCTAACTTATACGAACCATTCCCCTTAGCTTTGGTTACTCTGAACGGTCCAGTCCACTTGGGAGGCAACTTGTTTTCTAACTCGTACGGGTTAGCCTTCCTCATGACCAGATCACCAACCTGGAACTGTCGTAGCTTCACCTTGGAGCTGTATTGACGCTCCAGTCTTCCCTTCACAGCTGATCCTGCCGGCAACTCGAACGGGGAGGAATCGCTTCGTAGCGCTCTCTGCCCTGTCTACGCGACTGCGTCTTCTGCAGAATCACCCTCAGAACCTTCTCTTGCTTCTCCAAACGTGACCTGCAAAACACACAGACGGCGCCTCTAGCGGCCGTTTGCACTCCGACGATCAAGTTAGTCCACAGAACCACCAAAGACTAGAAAACTAGTAGCGTGTGTGTGAGAACTCTTGCACTCTGTTTTTTCGTCTCTTTTTTTTTTTTTTTTTTCTCCACTTCTCTCCCTGATTCCTCCTTTTATCTCTCTGTCTCTGTTTCTGGGCATAACATAATTCTGTTATGCTTTTCTGGCATGTGTCAGAAACCTGTTACGCTTTTCAGAGACAGTGTACCTGCAGAATCAGAGAGTGTGGGTGTCTGTGCGTGTCCGCGCATCTCTGCGCTGGGCTGCGCCTGTCTGTACCCTTAATGGTACGGAGTGCACTTTTGTCTGGACCGCACCCCTCTCAGATGGTGACACGTGGAGGCCTGCAACTCATATCTAACCACACACGTGTCACTTACTGGAAGGGCTCTAGCGCTTCTCTTTGTGTGCCTAAGTTACGCCCTTGCAGAGTAACTTAGGATATTTCTCTCATCTGGGTAAGTCGCATACTCTTAGGAGAACGTCGGGTGTGGCTGGTCTAGGCACACTCACCAGACGTTGCTCTCTGCGTATACAGCTTACCCTTCACGATGTCACGCACGTAATGGGTTGAGGGAATCACCAATCACTGACTGGTTTACTAGTTCCCTCAGGCCACTCTCGTGCATGATTCCCTGAGGTGTGCTCATGCGAGATTCATGCGTAACGCTCTCGCTGGGAACCTCAGTCCCAGTTTAACTGCGTGTAACATGAGACCCCGATGACAATACACCCGATGACTGATCAGTGTTTATTCGCTTCTCGCGCTCTGCCTCCAGGCGCGAGTCTGGGAACTGGTCTGCTGGTGGCCACTTGGCTACTGACCACCGATCACCATTCTGGATGATCTATCCCCCGACCTCTCTGCCGCCTAATCTGTCGGTGGTAACTTGGTTACTGACCACCGATCACCGCTCTTGGCGATCGTCCCCCTGACCTCTCTGCCACCTGGTCCACGTGTCACCCTTCGAGTGGTCCACGTGGTTCTCTGTTGCTGACGTCATCGACCACCGATGACTGATCGGATCAACAGCCTCAGCCTTAATTTTTGCTTCTTCTCTGGCTTCATCTATTAGGTCCAAGTTGACCCTCCTTTCTTCGTTGGACTCTTCTGCCACGAAACCTAGGAAACGAGGCGAGCTCTCGTGCATCTCCACTGGGATCATGGCGTCCGATCCATACACCAGGCTGAAAGGCGTTTCCATGGTGGAAGATAGGGACGTGGTATGGTAAGCCCATACGATCCTTGGTACTTCTTTTGCCCACGCCCCTTTAGCCTTCTCCAATCTGCGTTTCAAACCCCTCAACAAAACTCTGTTTGCTGACTCGTCCTGCCCATTTGTCTGAGGGTGTTCGACTTATGCAAACATTTGCTTGATTCCTACTTCTGTACATAGCTTCCCCAACTGTTGACTCGCGAACTGGGTGCCATTGTCTGAAATGAGACGCCTTGGCACCCCAAAACGACACACAATGTTCTTCCAAACAAAATGTTGTACCTTGTGCGCAGTGATCTGTGCCACTGGTTCGGCCTCTATCCACTTGGTGAAGTACTCGATGGCAACGATCAAGTACTTCATCTGCCTTATCGCCAATGGGAACGGGTCTAAGATATCAATTCCCCAAGTATGAAAAGGCCACGGGCTGTATATGGATCTTAGTTCCTCTGGCGGTGCCTTGTGCCAATCAGCGTGCATCTGACACTGCTTGCAATGCTGGGCGTATCGCACGCAATCCTCTCTTACTGTTGGCCAGAAAAACCCTGCGCGTATTACCTTGGATGCCAAGGATCTTCCTCCCACGTGGCTCCCACAAATACCTTCGTGGAGCTCAACCATTATCCTGGTGCACTCGTCGCCACTTACGCACGTCAAGATGGGGTGCATAAACCCGTGTCTGAATAATATGCCATCTACTAATGTGTATCTTGCGGCGTTCCTCTTGATCTTCTTGCCTTCTTCCGGTTCCGCTGGGAGGATTCCGTCCACTAGGTATCGCCTGTAAGGGGTCATCCATGTGTCGCCTTCCTCTAAAGCACACACATGTACACCTTTTTCTCCTTCTGGCGAGGTCGCATAAGTACTAATGCAGGGTGCCCTCGCCGTATCTTGACTCAAAGAGCGATGACTCCTTGGTTTTCCTCTTGTTGTACTAATGTGAAGAACGTCCACGCTGTTGTCTGCAACAAACTTTCGCGGAGTCTTGAGGGTCTCTTGTATCACAGTCCTCTGTCTTCCCCCCTTGCCTGAGCTGGCCAACTTGGCAAGCAGGTCCACTCTGACATTCTGCTCCCTAGGGACATGCACCAGCTCAAACGCAGCGAAGGCTCTCTTCAACACCTCGACGTATCTCAAGTATGCGGCCATCTGTGGATCCTTTGCCTGGTACTCCCCTGTTACTTGCCCTGTGACCAGCTGTGAGTCACTCTTCGCCAGGAGGGTCTGAGCACCCATTTCTTTAGCCAACAGCTTCCCAGCAATCAACGCCTCGTACTTCGCCTGCTTGTTGCTTGCTTTGAAGGCGAAGCGTAAGGCTTGCTCGATCAACACCTCATTAGGCCCCTCCAAGATTATTCCAGCGCCACTCCCTTGCTGGTTGGAAGACCCATCCACTGAGAGCATCCACTGTGACCCTAACTCCACCTCTTGAGGGTCTCCTCCTGGTGAAAGTTCTGCCACGAAGTCAGTATAGACTTGCCCTTTGATGGACCCCTTGGGTTCATATTGGATATCAAACTCTGACAACTCTACCGCCCAGCAAACCATCCTCCCTGCTACATCTGGCTTCTGAAGTACCTTTTGGATAGGGAGGTTTGTCATCACCACCACTGTGAAGCTGTGGAAATAGTGGCGGAGTCTTCGGGCTGAGAATACTACTGCTAGCGCTGCCTTCTCTAGTGACTGGTACCTCAATTCTGGGCTTTGCAAGGCCTTGCTCACGAAGTAAATGGGCTTTTGCTCCTGGTTTTGTTCCTGGACCAGCACAGAGCTAATGGCCCACTCAATTACCGCAAAGTATAAGCGGAGAGGGACGCCCACCCGTGGCTTGCAAAGCACCGGTGGCGTCGCCAAGTATTCCTTCGACTTGAGAAACGCTGCTTCACACTCATATGTCCACGCGAAACGACTATTTCTTTTGAGGCATTGAAAGTAGGGGTGGCCCTTCTCTCCTCCAGCAGATACGAATCTCGATAATGCTGCCATTCACCCCGTTAGTTGTTGAACTTCTTTCACTGAGGTTGGGCTCCTCATGGCGATGATGGCTGCGCACTTGTCGGGGTTTGCCTCTATCCCCCTCTCTGCGATGATGGCTGCGCACGTCGTTTTGCTCTCATCCCTCGGGTGCATCTTGATCTGATTATATCCTGAGAATGCATCCAAGAAACTCAGCATCTTGCAGCCCGAGGCGCTATCCACTAACGCATTGATGTTGGGTAGCGGATACGAATCCTTTGGGCACGCCTTGTTCAGATCTGTGAAGTCAACGCACATCCTCCATTTCCCATTCGCCTTCTTCTCTAGAACTATGTTGGCTAGCTACTCAGAGTCACCCCTAGCGCAGATGCACTCCCAGGTAGGAGGACTCACACGAGGAGATACCCTCCGATGAGGTCACGACGCTGTGAGGCCCTCCACGTGTACAGCAGCCAAGTCAAATTAGAAACGTCATTTTGTCAGGTACAAGGTAATTAAAGTTATTTAATACAGTTTTTGTTTCGAGCGTTTAAGGTACTATAAATGCTCCCAAGCGGTTTAAACGTCTTAAATGCGCTACGGTTTATAATTAAATGCACTTTAAGGCGCTTTGAATGCTGGAGTAGCTTAAATAGCACTTTGAATGTTGGAAACGGGGTTCGAACTTTTGGCAAAATTTCCCAGAATACACTCTAGTTGCTTGCTCGAATCTTGAGATTACGGACAGGGGACTAGAGAGAGAGAGAGATTGTTTGCCAGAGGGAGAAAGATACACAGTTCACAGTTTCATTAGATCACCTTCAGAGTGCCAGTCACGGTGCTCCGATACGGAGGTGCATAGTTTTAGTGTTTCTTGCTAGCTGACTTGAGCGTCGGAGTGCAAACGGCCGCTAGGGCGCCCTTTTGTCCTTCTTTGCAGGAATACACAGGTAACCAGTGGGAAGGAGTCCCTAGCAGACGGGTGAGGTCGCGCACGAAGACGTCCTAGGTCAACCGGCCGGAACAGTTTCCTGATCAGGTATGTTTTTATTCCAGTTATCTTTTCAAACGCTTTAAAAGCACTTTAAAAGCCTCCATTAAAGGTTTTAAGGAAACGTGTTAAATGCGCCTTAAAGCGCCTTAAATGCACTTTAAGACGTGTTTAATGCAGGATGGCATTAAAGGGGTTTTGAACGTTCGAAACGTGGATCAGACTTTTGGCAAATTTTCCCAAGAACATACTCTAGTTTTTTGCTCGAGCCCTGAGGTTACGCACAAGGGACTAGAGAAGGATTGTTTGCCAGAACCAGAAAACAGCACACAAAATACAGTTCTTTACCACCTTCAGAGTGCCTTTGACGGTGCTTTGAGACGAAGGTGCTGAGTTTTGGTGTTTCTTGTCAGCTGACTTGAGCGTCGGAGTGCAAACGGCCGCTAGGGCGCCCATTTGTTCACTTCTTTGCAGGTGTTCGCAGATTACCAGAAGGGGTGACCTAGCAGACGGGCAAGGTTGCACAGAAAGACGTTCCCAGGTCAACCGGTAGGAACATTTGGTGCCCACCGTGGGGCCCGATTTAAAACATCAGTCCCACCACAACAATTCTAGAGAGTTTATCAGAGCTACCATAACAACAGGAGAAGTTTAGAGAAAAGGGTAAAGAATGAGGGCCACGAGACAAGGTCCAACGCGCGCAGCGAGTGAGGAAATGACCATGCAGCAGGTCATGGCCATGATGCAGGGGCTGCAGGAGGAAATGGCAGAGTCAAGGGCGGAGCAAGAACGCATGCAAGCGGATCTTGTGGCCTCTCAGGTGAGAAATGAAGAGCTCCATCGCACAAAAGAGGAATTGCGTCGTGGTTTGCGCCACAACCAAGGGCAGCGCGACTCAGATGAGACTGAACGTCTCACCCCCCCGAGGGAGTTTTCCACGCCATTCTCGCAAGTGATACTGGAGGCGTTGGTCCCCAACACCTTCGCGGGGCCCAAGGTGATCATCACAGGGATGGAGGATTCCGAAGCACATTGATGACTTTTTACGGCAAGTGCACCACGTTTGTCAAAAGTAATAATTGTCCCTAAGGACGGATATCGATCCCACAAGGAACAGTGAATTATCGAGTACAATAATCGCTAAATATAAAAACAGAACAATTAAAAGAGTTTTGAATTAATTGTGTTGGCACTGATCAATAAGAAAACAAACAAAGAATTAGTTGTTTCAATTGGAAAAATAAGGATTAGTTTCATCTCTCTCACTCTCAAGTATTTTGATTAGCATGTCAATATTAAGTTCTTTGATTGAAATTGATACCCGTATAAAAATCATTTATATCGATTCCTCGCATATAAAATCCTTAAGAATGTCCCTAACTATCGATCCCTCGCATAATTATAAGAACAACTTAGAACGAAGCTCAGACATTTAATAGCAATTAACATTTCAAGTCTATTCCTAGCACTCAAATATGTTAAGTATTGTTGTTTAGGTCCGAACCCTAAAAATACCTCCCGGTCAAATTTAAGATTCTCAATTTGTCACGGAAAATTAAAAGTAAAACAACAATACCAATAATCAATAAAGAACTGAATATTAATATATAAAATATCACCTCAATACATAAGAGTTTGAGCAGATTACTCTCAATCCCAAAGGGTAGAATTAGCCATGCATACTTCTATCACCCTCCATTCTCCCAATTGGGTTACAATTCACTCTATGGTGTTTTCCTCTCAATCTGGCACCCTAAAGTTGAGCCTCTAGCCCTCTATTTATCCTAGTTTTCTAGGGTTAGGTTGTTTAATGTGTCGTGCTAGGCTAAATGATAAAACATAAAAAAGGCCCAATCTTTTTTTGCATCTTTTTCCATTCTGGGACCTTCTCTCTTTATTTTTTTAGCTCAAATCATTCATCTTTAATCCAAATCTTCAATCTTCCTTAGAAATCTGCAATTAACACCAAATTTGGGAATAAAATACTCTTATTCAAATAAAGATCATAAAAAATGTAAAAAGGTATAAATTCATAAATTAGGGATTATTTTATATGTAAATTAGCAATAAATCCTCATAAGTGCCTATATTTTAATATGAAATATTACTGAAATTAGACACTTATCACTCTCCCGAACTTAGAATCTTGCTTGTCCTCAAGCAAAGTAAATGAATATATTTGAATTTAAATATCAAACAGCTTAATTCACTAAACAACAGATCAAATTAGAAACTTATGATGCTTCCAAATTCAAATATAGAAAATTATAGACACAATCAATTTCCAGGATCAAATCAAAACAAATAAATGAAAATTCATCAAGGAATATCTTCTCATATGCTCACGGTAAGTGTTTCTCTCTATTTTCACTGAATCATAACAAATCACAGTTGCTTTTCATTTCATCTTCAAATCACAAACATATTAGAAACATGAATCTTGAGGTCTTTTACAGGGTTGTAATGAGGCTGGGCTTCCAAAAAATATTGGTTTTTCTTAGATAACAAAATGCACATCTTAAAGAAGAAGAACATACCTACAATTCAATTATAGAGAACATATATGTTATCTAATTACCACTTTCTTTCGATGCCACCTTTTTCCTTATTTTCTTTCTTTTCATGATATTCATGAAATTTTTTTCTCTTTCTTTATTTTTTTTATTTCTTTTTCTTCTTCTGTTTCTGTTTTTTTTTTCAATAATAGGAAAATATTCTTCCTATTTTCAACTTTTTGAACTTTCAAAATCAGAACCAACCATTTCCTTTTCTATATGTATTGCATCTATGTTCTCCTTCCTTAGACATGCTAAAGGGTAGAAAATTATATCAATAAAGGTTAAGGTGCAATATTAACAAAAAATTTCTTAGCCCAAAGGGGATATAACAAAAAATGGAATTCTAATATAAAGGTTGGCTTTTTGGCCCTGGCTCCTAATTAACACAAACAAATGCCTCAATCATCTTCATGCTCTTTTATGATGCAACAAAAATAAAAATTAAGCAACCACAACTGTCAATTCATCAGTAAAACTCTCAAAACTGTTTAAGGTTCACACACTCACTTGGTTTAAATGGTCTCATTCCTTTTTTGTCTTGTCATTATTTGTCCTAATCAATCATCCTGTTAAATTTTCATGTATCATAATTTTAACTACATTTGAATAGGGATCCAATCATATTTTCTTTTCTAACCTATGTCTAATTCATCTCACTGTTTAATATCTAAACACAAATTCTTTTTTCCACAATTCAAAATTAATATTCTAGTTCTTTTTTATTTGAGAAAAATAAACTAGAAAGCAAACAAATTAAAACTGAAAATTTATTCAAGAAAGATAATTCAAAACCTAAAACTAACAAAAACAACAAATTTATTCAAAATACAAAATAAGCAATTAAAACAAACTAAAAAAAACAAAGAAACAAAAAACAAAATAACCGAAAAATAAAATAAAATAAATAAAAACTAAACAGAAAATAAAATTTAAATAATTGAAAAGAAAAGAGAATTAGATAGATAGAACCATATTTTTGCTCAATTCTCTCTTCTTAAGAAGTCATCCAGCTTTTTGTTAAAATCTTTATCTATAGTCTTGCTTCATTTGCTGGATCTGCCCCCTTTGACTAATAGAACCTGTCCTCAGGTCAAAATACATAACCTGCAAAATGATTAGGAGGCATACAAGATTTTTTTTTTTTTTTTTGAAAAATAAAATAAACAAAGGTAACAACATAAAACTAAAATGTGGACTGGGTTGTCTCCCAGTAAGCGCTCGTTTAACGTCATCTAGCTTGACGCCTGTTTATTTGAAGGTGGAATATCTCTGTGATCCATCCTTCTGTACACATTCTTCCCCTGCATTAAAATTTTTAAGACCATTAAAAAGATTTAAAGTTACCTCCTCATCTTCAGTTCTAACTTGAAGTTCTCCTTTGTCGACATCAACTATGATTCTAGCAGTCTTCATAAAGGGTCTTCCAAGTATCAAGGGAACCTCCTCATCTTCTTTCATGTCCATCACAACAAAATCCACAGGGAATGTGAATTTATTCACCTTGACGAGAACATCTTCATCCACACCATATGGATACTTGGTTACTTGATCAGCTAACTTTAAAGTCATCTTGGTGGGTTTAATCTCCAAATCACCTATTTTCTTCAGCATTGCCAAAGGAATTATATTTACGCTTGCTCCCAAATCCAATAAAGCATTGGCTACTAATAAAGCACCTATAGACACGGGAAGGTTAAAACTCCCTGGGTCCTTGAATTTTTTAGGCAAGCCTTTTTGAATAATGACATTTTATCTATCCTCCAGCTCTATATTTTTTTCTTCAATATAGCTCCTATTCTTTCGAAATCTTTCAAATGTTGAATCTTGCTTCAAATTTCCTGCAAAATAATTTTTAGGGAGCAATTTATCAAAGAATTTTCTTTCCTTCTCTCTTTTTGAAGAAGAATGAGGATATGATAAATCTTGTTCAAAAACTCCTCTCTCCTTATTTTCACTTTTCTTCTTTATATTTTCCTCCTCACTTCTCTCTTTCTCATCTCTCATCTCTCTTCCCCTCTGTCTCATCTTTTTCTTCTTTTTCAGCCACTACATTATCGCAATGCTCTTTTGAATTGGTTTGCCTATTGACTGAAAACTGGCCACTTTGTTCCTCTGCAATTTGTGCAATTTGTTTGTTCAACTGTTCCATCTGGATCTCTATACTCCTAATCATGGCCATGCTATTGTCCTGCGCTCTCACAATATTGTCCTGCGCGCTCACAATCTTTGTCAGAGCGTCTTCAACTTTATTCATTCTTTCAAGCACGGATGGATCCTCAACTTCAGGTGAATTGTTCTATAAAAACAGTGACCATTAGGATGAACACCTCCACAAAAATCACACCTGATTGACTAACTTTGGCTTTGAGATGAATGAACAACATATAATTGTTAGTCTATTCCTAGCACTCAAATATGTTAAGTATTGTTGTTTAGGTCTGAACCCTAAAAATACCTCCCAATCAGATGTAAGATTCTCAATTTGTCACGGAAAATTAAAAGTAAAACAACAATACCAATAATCAATCAAGAACTGAATATTAATATATAAAATATCACCTCAATACATAAGAGTTTGAGCAGATTACTCCCAATCCCAAAGGGTAGAATTAGCCACGCATACTTCTATCACCCTCCATTCTCCCAATTGGGTTACAATTCACTCTATGGTGTTTTCCTCTCAATCTGGCACCCTAAGGTTGAGCCTCTAGCCCTCTATTTATCCTAGTTTTCTAGGGTTAGGTTGTTTATTGTGTCGTGCTAGGCTAAATGATAAAACATAAAAAAGGCTCAATCTTTCTTTGCATCTTTTTCCATTCTGGGACCTTCTATCTTTATCTTTTTAGCTCAAATCATTCATCTTTAATCCAAATCTTCAATCTTCCTTAGAAATCTGCAATTAACACCAAATTTGGGAATAAAATACTCTTATTCAAATAAAGATCATAAAAAATGTAAAAAGGTATAAATTCATAAATTAGGGATTATTTTATATGTAAATTAGCAATAAATCCTCATAAGTGCCTATATTTTAATATGAAATATTACTGAAATTAGACACTTATCACACATCTCAATGCGTTCCATACTCAGATGATGTTGGTAGGCGACTCCGATGCCGTAAGATGCAAGCTCTTCATGAGCACCCTGACAGGAATGGCCATGGACTGGTTCATCAGCCTTCCTGATGGCCATGTCACTTCTTTCCAACAGCTGTCGCAGTTATTCAGGGAGCAACATCTAGCGAACCGAGCCCCGCCACCCATTTCGTATGATCTGTTCGATGTGAAACAATATCAGGGCGAGACTCTGAAGGAGTACATCAACCGTTTCGGGGCTCAAGTGGTGAAGGTCGGCACTACGGAGGAGCCCATGATCGTGTACGCGTTCAGGAAAGGCGTATGTCCTGGCCCTTTTTGGGAATCAATCATTCGCAATCGCCCCAGGACCTTCGCCGAAATAAGGCATCGCGCAGTAGAGCATATCGCCTCTGAGGGAGAGGTGTGCGAGAAGCGCACGAGTGTTGTACCCACACACCCGAGAGCACAGACACGGGCTGAACCCGTCAGGGTCAATGAGACCACAACGGGAAGGAAGAATCAGGAAGGGAGACGCCCCTACGAGGCGAGAAAACCCCAACCCAGGGGTCAAGCGGGAGGAAATCGTCCGGCAAGAGAAAGGGCCAGACCAGCAAGGTACGACTTCGTAGTGGAGTTGAAGGACCTGATCGCCGTACCTAACATAGCTGAAAGGTTGAGGCGACCTGTGAAGACTGACAAGGTGTTAGGACCTCGCAAGGACTCTTGGTGTGAGTTCCACGAAGCTTTCGGTCACCACATCAACAACTGCCTATCGCTGAGTTAGTGAAAAGCGGGTTCTTAAAGGATTATCTCGCTGAACCCACAACGACCGTGGCCCTGCCAGAACCAGCGGAGTACCAAGCGCATGAGATGCCGGTCCATGGCGAAGTCCACACGATTTCTGGTGGTTTTTCGGGAGGGGGACCCACTGCATCCCAACGCAAGAAATATGCGAGGGGAGTAAATTCGATCGACGACAAGATCTCAGGGGACCCGTAGGAGTCAGACCTCGTGTTCACGAGGGCGGATCTGCGAGATGTCTTCCCACACGACAATGACCCCGTGGTCATTTCGGTTGTCACAGCAGGAAGAAAGGTGCACAGGGTGCTAGTCGACCAGGGAAGTTCTGCAGATGTTATGTTCTAGTCAACCTTCAACAAGCTACGGTTGTCTCCCGACCTTTTGAGGCCCTACACCGGGTGCTTGTACGGGTTTGCTGACAATCAGGTGGAAGTACGTGGCTACTTGGAGTTGAGGACGACATTCACAGATGGGGCGGCCTCCCGTACTGAAAGCATTCGGTAGTTAGTTGTAAACGCCAATTCGGCTTACAACATCCTGTTGGGGAGACCGACGTTGAATAGGCTGAGAGCAGTAGCCTCCACGCGCCACATGAAGATGAAGCTGCCGGATCTCAGTGGCAGGGTGATTGTCATGAAGTCAAACCAAGAAGAAGCGCGAAAAAGGGAAAAAGGGTGCTGGTGATAGACTCTGATAGCGGAGACTCGGGCCCTGCCCTGGTTTCCCATAAGAGGAGGGCTACAGGCCTTCCTGCCTCGTCAGCCGCGTCTCCCGGTGGTGGGAGCTCTCTCAGGGACGATCCTCCAAGTGCCACATCACCTGCACCTCCACCAGCCCACGAGGAACGAGAAGAAAGGATTGACTCGGTTCCCGCGCTCTCGCCGTTGCATCGTGACGCAGCTGAGGCCTCGGGCTCCGCCCCTCCTGCACCAGTCCCTGCTTTGACTTCCCGCAAACCCCGAATTCCTCGCCCCGTCCATAGGGAGTTGACGCAGGGTTTCATCGAAGGAATGTCGCCAATTGATCCTCAAAAGGGGGGAGGCATGCCTTATTATATGGGGGCATTTCTGGCGGTGGCACTCAAGTGGCGCACCCAGGCTCGAAACGCTATCAAAGGGAGGGAGGCTCTCCGCAAGCTGAGACAAGAGGTGGGGGCGTTGAAGGAGGAGAAACAAAACTGGGGGCTCAAGGAGGAAGCTTCCCAATCTTTGCTAAAACTGGCCCACGAGGGTAGGGAGGGGGCTGAGGCGTACGCGCGAGAACTGGAACAGGCGCATGCCGATCAACTAGCCCAGCTCACCTCCTACCAAATCCAAAACATTGGCCTCCAAGAGGCGGCTCTTGCCTCCGAAGTGCAGCGAAGAAAACTTGAAGAGCTGGATGCTGCTTGGAGGCAGAAGCTAGGTGAGAGAGAGGACGCCTTGGCTGCGAAGGTTGAAGCCTTGAGCCTTCTCCAAGCAGAGGCTAACAAGCTCCGCGTGGAGAAGGAATTGCTGGAGAAGCAATTGATATCTAAGGACTCTAGGGTTGCGGAACTAGAGGGGGAGGTCCAAGAATTGACTGGGGAGATGGCGGGCGCGTTTGAAGAGGGCTTCCAAGAGGCTCTGACTCAGGCGTCCGGCGAGAACCCTGGCATCAATATTTCAAACTGCGACCCCACATACCATGTCGTCGACGGGAAGGTCGTGCCTATGGACTTGGATGACTGAATCGCTGTCTCTCACCCGCCACCTTTACCTTTCAAGCCTTTACTCCTTTTACACTTTACCTTTGTTTTTTACTCTCTCTGTTAAACTTGTAATTCTTTGAACTGTCTGCACGCTTGTTACAACTCTGGGTTTTTGTATGATTACTTTCGTACCTTCGCGATATAGAATTCTGCCTGTGCGATCTTACTTTCATTTTTTGCCTTCGCGTGCTTCGGCTGTTTTGCTTGTATTATACCTGTTTAAGGTCACGCGTCGATGCTTACGCCCGTGGAGAGGCTCGTCTATCGGGGCCGTATCGTCCACGGGGTGTCTCCAACACCAAAGCGATCCGCTCCCTGGTTCTTAGTGCCCGGCGCCCACGCCTAAGGAGAGGCCTGCTACAGCAGCGTCGTATCGTCCCGGGTGTCTGAAACGTCGGGTGCTCCGGGGGGAGGGGGGGGGCGTTCCCTCAAGGGCCTTTATTTCCCCCAGGTCTTGGGGAACAACCCTGCCAGTGATTCGCTGGCGCTTGGCGATCTTGTCTCCCTCCATAGTCTTTCCTACCTGTGGGCATCGGGGAGGCGACGCCGCTAACTAGCTCTGCTTTCTTCGACTTCGTCTCCCTCCACAGTCTTTCCTACTTGTGGGTATCGGGGAGGCGACGCCGCTAACTTGGTTTGCCGACGCCCGCAACGTCTCACGCTGGCGTTGCCCTTTGCGTCCTTCCTGGCGACGCCTCGGTCGTCTCATGCTGGCGTCGTCTTTACCTTGGCATTGACTTTGACCCTGGCCCTGGTCGCCTCCTGAGGACAGCGAAGAGCTCGAGGTTTCGCCGGTGCCTTCCACGTGGCGCTTCTTGTATGGCTGATGGGACGTTCAGTCATTCGACTGAGTCCTGACTCCTACTGTGCCCCTGACCCACTTTCGACGACGCATCGTACCACTGGGTATTCTGTCGATACGACGTTTTCTGAGTTTAGCCAGCGGTGCAAGGGCCATCCTTTCATCTTCTGCCACGTGGCACGATCGTGCGGTGCATCCATTCGCGTCGTTTAATGCTCTAACTGCAATACTTCTACTTGCGTCGTTTGGCGCTCTAACCGCTTTATTTAACTCTTCAAACTCTGAAATTGTTCTCATCATTTCTTCACTCTTCGTAACCTACTTACACTCTCTCTTCTTGCACCCTTTCTTCTTGCACCCTTTCTCTTCTCACGAAGGGTTCTTCCAGCGTTCGCTCCCATCGCTCGACTCTTGCGTTACCGGCGGGCCATACGCCTTTGACAATCCCTGATCTTGTTAAAGAATGTCCTCTCATGCTACTTCCCCCAGGGTCAATCCCAAGGACCTGTACCCTTGGGCTTCGAGTGAGCTTCTCGACGAATGCTCATGCTTACTCGCCACCAGGGCCATAAGGGAACACAAAGGGGATTCATGTTCCTATGATCACCGTGCCTTCGCGTGGAGGCATGATGACGACATTGCTGTGCTCCCTTGCACTCTAGGGGAGCCAGTATGTGGAGACGATCGAGCCAACGAAGGGGTCCCCTTTTTCTACTTTTACCAGGTGGTTTTCAAGACCACCGGCGTGCGCCTGCCCTTCTCCCGGTTCGAGAAGGAACTGCTGACGGAGATCAATGCCGCTCCGGCCCAGTTATACCCCAACAGCTGGGCCTTTGTCAAAGCCTTTGACATCCTCTTCGGGTTTCTGGGTTGTGCACCCTCGGTTGACCTCTTTCTTCACTTCTTTGAGGTGAAGAGGGAAAGGCACAACCTCTGGGTAACTCTCAGCAACGTTCTTGGGAGAGTTCTCCTAACCCCCTTCCAAAACTCATTCACCGGGTGGAAAGGCCGGTTCTTCAAGATTTGCTGCACTGACCTCGTTCCCACCGCTCTGGATGGTTTTCCTTTGTACTGGGTGAGAGAGGCGAGGATGGTTTTCCTGTGTAGGGCCTCAGAAGGTCAGGGGACAATCGCAGCTTGTTGAATGTTGACAGGAACATGACGTCTACTGAACTTCCCTGATCGACCAGAACCCTATGCACCTTTCTTCCGGCAGTGACGACTGAGATGACAACGGGGTCGTTGTCGTGGGGTACCACATCTCGGAGATCTCCTCTCGTGAACACGAGATCCGACTCCCATGGCTCACCTGAGATTCTCTCTTCGATTGAATTGACCCCCCTCGCGTATTTCTTCCGCTGGGAGGCGGTGGGTCCCCCGCCGGAAAAACCTCCAGCAATGGTATGGACCACGCCAAGCACAGGCATCTCGTGTGCTTGCTCCTCTGTTGGCGCCGGCAGGGCGGCGGTCGCGGCGGGTTCTGCGACGTAATCCTTCAGAAACCCGCTCTTCACCAGCTCATCAAGCTGATAACCCAACGAGAGGCAGTTGTCAATGTGATGACCGAAAGCCTCGTGGAACTCGCACCAGGAGTCTTTCCGTGGCCCTAACACCTTGTCAGTTTTCGCCGGTCGCCTTAGCCTCTCAGCTATATTAGGCACGGCGATCAGGTCCTTCAAATCCACCACAAAACTGTACCTCGCCGGTCTCGTCCTCTCTCTAACTGGGCGATCCCCACCTGCTGGACCCCTGGGCTGGGGTTTCCTGTTCTCATAAGGGCGTCTCCCCTCTGGCTTTTTCCTCCCCGTCGTGGTCTCATTGACCCTGACGGGCTGAGCCCGCGTTACCGCTCTCGGGCGCGAAGGTGCCACGCTGGTGCGCTTCTCGCACACCTCTCCTTCGGAGGCGATATGCTCCACCGCCCGACGCCGTATTTCAGCAAAAGTCCTTGGTCGGCTGCGAATAATAGATTCGCAAAAAGGACCAGGGCACACGCCTTTCCTAAAGGCATACACAATCATGGGCTCCTCCGTCGTGCCCACCTTCACCACTTGGGACCCGAACCGGTTGATATACTCCTTCAAACTTTCCCCTTGGTATTGCTTCACATCAAACAGATCGTAAGATACCGGCGGCGGGACCGTGTTCGCCAGGTATTGCACTCTAAACAACTGGGACAGCTGTTGGAACGAGGTGATATGGCCGCTAGGAAGGCTGATAAACCAATCCATGGCCATTCCTGTCAAAGTACTCATGAAAAGCTTGCACCTTGCGGCGTCAGAACCGCCCACTAACACCATTTGTGTGTGGAATGCCGTGAGATGCGCCTTTGGGTCCTCAATCCCAGTGAAAATCGCCTTAGGCCCTGCGAAGGTGTTGGGGATCAGAGCGTCCAGGATCTCCTGCGAGAAGGGAGTAGAGAACTCCCTAGGTGGAGTGAGATGCTCCACCTCTTCGTTCTCGCGCTGCACCTGATGGTCCCTCAGACTCCGACGCAACTCCTCATTCACACGACGGAGTTCGTCGTTTCTCACATGCGAGGCGTTAAGATCCGCCTGCATGCGCTCTTGCTCTATCTTCGAATCCGCCATATCATCCTGCAGCCCCCGCATTATCTCCAGGACCTGCTGCATGGACATTTCTTCCCCCGCAGCGCGTGCGGTACCTCGTCTAGTGGTGGCCATTCTTCACTGTTTCCTCAAACGTGATCGTGACTTGATAGACTTCTCGAACTTGCGATGGGACCAATGTTTTATATCGGCCCCACGGTGGGTGCCAAATGTTCCGTCCGGTTGACTGGGACGTCTTCGTGCGCGACCTCAATCGTCAGCTAGGGACTCCTTCCCACTGGTTACCTGCGGATTCCTGCAAAAAGAGGACAAAAGGGCACCCTAGCGGCCGTTTGGAGAATGTTTTATATCGCTCAGGTAGCCATTATAGTACCTGAACGCTCGAAACAGAAACTGTATTGAATGACTTTTATTACCTGGCACCTGACTAAAGGGTGTTTCTATTCTGACCTGGCTGTCGTACACGTGGAGGGCCTCACGACGCCATGACCCCATCTGGGGGCGTTTCTGCCCATCTGGGGACGTTTCTACGTGTGAGTCCTCCGGCCTGGGAGTGCTACTGCGCTAGGGGTGACTTTTTGGGCGCCAACTTATGCCCCCAATCATCTAGTCACTCACTTTGAGAGCGTATCTGCCTTCCTCTTGTACCCTGCACCCGGCTACCCTGGGCGTGACCTTCCTCTTGAGTCGTATCTGTCCCAAAGGCGTCTCTGGGGCGGCAGGGGTACTTCGCGAGTCAGGCTGCCCTACACTGGTGTTGTTACTATGGCCTTGAAGCCACCTCTCTCTCCTCTTTATTACTGTTCCCTGGTTATCCAGGGTTTGGGGCCTTCCCACGGCGTCGCTCCCTCCATGGTCTTTCCTACCCATGGGTATCGAGGAGCCGCACTGTGATTGCCTTGACTTAATGATATTTGATCTTGGCGACGCCCTGGTTGGGCGACGCCTTCACCTAGGTGACGCCTTGCCTCGGCGACGCTTCCTCTTGGCGATGCTGGCACTTGGCGTCTCTCCACCTAGGCGACGCCTTGTGTTGACTTTGACTCCAGGCGTTGACTTTGACCTGGACTTTGTCAACGCTCGGATACGGGACGGTACACATGGTCCTTCAAGATAAGACTAGAGAAGAAGGCTCAAAAGCTCTCCAATGCTCACTCCAATTTTGAGTATAGTTTCTTTAGATAAATTCAAATATGAAAAATACAAGGAGAGCACCTCTATTTATAGCCTAAGGTGCTGAAAATCAAAGCTAAGAGAATTCAAAATTCCCTCCTAAACTTACTCAAAACCGGCGCCTAAACCTATGCATGAGGAAGGTGTGATCCCTTCCTTCACTTTGGCACCTCCTATTCTACTCCTACACCTATCTACTAATACACCCCCCCTCCTAAAGCTCCTAACTAAAGCCTAAAAGATGCTATAACAAAAGAGGTTTCTAATGTTTCCCTCTAAGCACCTTCAACTAAAGAAATTACAAAAAGAGAAAATAAATGTCCCCTAGCTCCTAAAGCTTTGAACATGCTTCTTGTAATCCTTTGAGGTGGGCTTTGACCTCCATGGGCGTCCTCTATTTGTGCCTCTACCTCTTCTTGATCTTGTTGATTGGCCTCCATGTCCTCTTGAGCTTGATCTCCATCATACTCCCCAAGTTGGAGAGAATTCGACCACGAATTCTGGAGACCTACAAAAAAAAGAGTTAGATCGCTGACATTAAAAGTATGACTACCTAAGAATGTATCAGGCATATCTAACTCATAAGCATTGTCATTAATCCTTTTGAGGAGTTGGAAAGGTCCATCCCCTCGAGGCATTAGTTTGGACTTCCTTTGAGTAGGAAAACGATCCTTCCTCAAGTGAAGCCAAACCCAATCGCCTTCATCAAACAACAATGCTTTTCTCCTTTTATTAGCAAGTTCAGCATACTTGCCAACCTTCTTCTCAATTCTCTTCTTGATGTCTTTATGCAAAGTTTTCACAAAAGAAGCCTTTTCATCACCATCTTTGCACAAGACATCTCCAAAAAGGGGAATAGGAAGAAGATCAAGAGGTGTTAGGGGATTAAACCCATAGACCACCTCAAAAGGAGAATGTGAGGTGGTAGAATTTACTACACGATTATATGCAAACTCAACATGGGGTAGTTATGCATTTTAGACTTAGCTTTGCGGCAAGCTATGCATTTATCACACAAACTATGAACATGTTTATGCATATGTGGCCAAAAGAAATGTTCATGCAACACATCCAAAGTTTTAGCAACCCCAAAATGTCCCATTAAACCCCCCTCATGAGCTTTTCTAACAAGAGATAATCTAATAGAGCATTGAGGAACACAAAGACGTTTTCCTTTAAAAAGAAAACCATCTTGAATAAAAAAGTCTTTGTGTCCTCCCTTAAGACACTCTTGATAGATGAGAGAAAAATCAAGGTCATCATGATAAAGTTCCTTAATGTGATCAAAACCTAGATATTGAGAGGTTAAAATATTTAGCAAGGTGTATCTTCTAGAAAGAGCATCCGCCACAATATTTATTTTGCCTTGCTTGTGTTTGATCACATAAGGAAATTGCTCAATGAATTCCACCCACTTAGCATGCCTCTTGTTAAGTTTGTTTTGGCTTTTCAAATATTTAAGAGATTCATGATCACTATGTATCACAAACTCTTTGGGAAAAAGATAGTGTTGCCATGTAAACAAAGCCCTAACAAGTGCATATAATTCCTTATCATAGGTGGAATAATTGAGATGACTTCCCTTCAATTTCTCACTAAAATAGGCTATGGGGTGGCCCTCTTGAAGGAGAACAGCCCCAATACCTATGCTTGAAGCATCACACTCAATCTCAAATGTCTTAGTGAAATTAGGAAGGGCCGAGATGGGAGCATTAGTCAATTTTTCTTTCAAAGTGTCAAAAGCATTTTGTTGTGCTTCTCCCCAATGAAAGACCGCATCCTTTTTCACTATGTCATTGAGTGGTGCGGCAATGGTACCAAAGTTTGGGACAAATCTTCTATAGAAAGAAGCAAGTCCATGAAAACTTCGGACCTCATTCAAAGATTTCGGTGTAGGCCAATTTTGAATGGCCACCACCTTTGTTTTGTCTACATGGACCCCTTTACAACTCACAACAAACCCTAGGAATTCTATATGATCAAGAGCAGTTGGAGAAAGTTGGGCGCGCAGAGAGGAGATTTGAAGTAAGTCTGAGAGTTGGAGTATTGAAGAAGATAATGAAACAGTGAAGGCGTGCGCCTATTTGAATAAGGGAAGCATTAGCGACACTCCACGCTGACCGTTGATGCGTCCACGTGTCGCGAGATTAAGGGAGGAAGTCATAACGTCAAAAGGCAACACGTGAGGTGGCACGTGATGTGGCCCCACTTGCCACGTGGACCGAGGGCGCGACCACTTAGTCTCTTCGCTGAGAACGAGTTCACAGCTCGAGACTGGGGGCCTTGTGATCCGGT